>NW_026901251.1:3127500-3314207 GCF_033783945.1 Neopsephotus bourkii | reverse complement strand
AGGCACTGGAATAGGTTTCCCAGGGAGGCTGTGAATGCTCCATCCCTGTCAGTGTTCAAGGCCAGGTTGGACGAGGCCTTGTGTGATATAGTTTAGTGTGAGGTGTCCCTGCCCATGGCAGGGGGGTTGCAATTTGGTGATCTTAAGGTCCTTTCCAACCCTAACCTATGATTTTAAATGTTCATCTTGATACTCATTTTTGCACCTGTTCTGCTTACCTCCCACCCCCATATACTCCCTTGTTTCTCAAGGAAGGCAATTAAGAATTTCCCTGGTTAGAAACTGAATCCCACGAGTTTCTGTTATAACTCACCATGGCAGGACACATGAAAGATTGAGTGTGAGATTTATTCCTCTATTCAACTGCGTATTCCTGTGTGCCAAGGAGTTCATCCACTTTAGTCCAATAGTGGGAGTTGAAATATTACTCAAGTCATGTTATAGACTTGACTAGTAGTTAATGTAGTCCTGAATTTTGCTTCTAAAATTGACTGCAAACATTTTAGATGATGAAGCATAAAACTTGCTATTATTGCCAGTGAAATGGCTTGTTTCTAGCTAGTGTTGGTCTTACAGTCTGAAACATGATAGCTTTGACTTTTGTCTCTGCCATACTCCCTAATGTAATTCCAGTGTTTTCTCCTTTAATTAATGCATTAAATGCTTTATAACTAACTGTGTAAGTGATCAGCAGATACATTCAGGGTGGTGGTCTACTGACAAGAAGCACAAAGTAGTGCGTCAGGATGTGCGCTTTCTATCAGAGAATACCAGTTTCCCAGGCTCTCGTTTAATTAATCTGAAATTGCTGCTACCAGGATCTTCAAGGAACACTGAGAAAGCTCAATTAAACTTCTTCCCAAGGAGCTGACAGATGGAAAGTGGAAAATGTAGCAGAAGGAGGTTGTGGGACAGGATAAAGAAAGCTTCTAATCTCTCCATACTTACTGTTGTGGAGTACATTGAGCTGTAAAACTGATTCAGTATCTTCATGCTATGATTTTAATTTAAACCAAGAATTCATATAGCTTGTAGCTCTATGCCCTTTTTTAGTACTTCTGAAAACACAAATACATTAAATATGGAATTCTAAGGTTTTTCTGCAGGAATTTGTTTGGGGAAACTTGAAGGGCTAGATCCAGTGGAAATCAGTTCCAGAAATACTGCCACCTCTTTAGGCATGAACTGGTATAGGTTTTTTATACCCCTAAGTACATTAAATTAGGTTTGCATCCTTTTTTATTTTTCTTTAAAGCAAATTTATGGTTTGATCCAATTGTTGCCTATAGATTTCTTAGGTTATCAACTAAGAAGTGAGCTTAGAGAAAAACAGCTTGTAACAGATTTATGAGAATATTGTAATTAAAATACTAATGCCTTTTTGTGACTTGTATAATTATGAAAATCAATGCAGTAAAGACAGTTATATATGAATATTAGGAAAAGATAAGTACAGATTAATTCAACAGAAATATAGAACAACTCCCTTTACAGTAACATGAAATAAATTAAGAAACATTAAGTTTGTGAATAAGTGCTTTACAAAACCTATAATTATTACTTTTCAAAAAAAAAAAAAACAAAAGTCATCTTTTATTGTAAGATGGATGCAAACTTTTATACTCCTATGAGTACACAACAGAAACAGTGTAAAACATAGCACCGTATGATAAAAGCCAGGTGGAATACTTGCAGTGCTGCTGCATCTGCTGACAGGAGAAGCAGTCAACTGTGTCAGGCAGTGTTGTACATTTCATAATGCTGTCTTTAACCTTTCAATCAAATGCTTCTTTGGTTCATTTCTGTCATGGTTTAACCCCAGTAGGCAGCTAACGCTGCCACTTGCTCACTCACTTGCAGCAGGAAGTGGGGAGAGAATCAGAAGGGTAAAAGTGAGAAAACTCATGGGATAAGATAAGGACAGTTCAATAAAGAAAGCAAAAGCTGCACGTACAAGCAAAGCAAACCAAGGAATTAATTCATCACTTCCCATGGTCAGGCAGGTGTTCAGCCATCTCCAGGAATGCAGGGGTCCATCACACATAACAGTTAGTTGGGAAGGCAAACATCATCACTCCAAACAGCCCCTCCTTCCTTCTTCTTGCCCATCTTTATATGCTGAGCATGACACCATGTCATCTGGAATATCCTTATAGTCAGTTGGCGTCAGAAGTCCTGGCTGACCCCCTCCCAACTTCTTGTGCACCTGCAGCCTACTCACTGGTGGTCTGGTGTGAGGAGCAGAAAAGGCCTTGGCTCTGTGTAAGCTCTGCTCAGCATTACTGTTTTGTTACCAAAACCACCCCTAACTTATCAACACAGTTTTCATCACAAATACTAACCATAGCACCATAAAAGCTACTATACCCCAGCCAAAACCAGTACAACCCTTTGCTAATGTCTTTCATGCAAGTGGAATAATTTAGATTAAAGCTGTGGCAAAAGAGGTTGTTTCAGACAATAAACAAATAAAGAAATAAATAAATACAGTTATTGATTAGAATGTAAAAACGATATATGTTAAAATGAGGAATTAGACAAAGGTCTTCTTCCCTCTGTCTGTAGGCACTTTAACTATTCCGATCCCACAGGATGTGTGTTCCTGTGTGTTTCACTTTTCATGGTGAGGGCCAAAACCAGACAACAAAAAAGACGGAAGAACAAGGAACATTCACAAGCAAGAAATACAGATTGTGTTGATGACATGTACTTAAGCAAGCTAAAATAAAGATCCACCCCTCAGCTTCTGAATTCCTGCTTCCAGGCATTCACTGATCACATTTGTAGTTCGGGGTTCTGTAATAGGTTTTTCATTTTAAAGAGTTTAATCTTCCTTACAGTTTAACCTTCCTTTCAAATGTGATTCTCTGATGATTGTGTTGGCCCAGTTTCCTCACAAGGCATTGTATTTTAATGTTACTTTCCAGGAGAGTAACTAAAGAGTCTTACATCTTTTGGCAAAATTAGTTTTACTGAATGCCTTATGTGGCAGGATTCAGCTCTAGTTGCTCAACATCTCTCTTCTCCTATTGCATATATGTTTGATCTTGTCCATGACTGAGTCACTGTGCAGGAAATTTTGCAATCATTGTTCTCTGAGAATTTTTATTATCATAGTAATTTTGTTGAGAGCCAATTAAATCATGTTGGTAAGACATGTTTGGACAGTAAAAGGAGAATGCCTTGTAGCAGCAGAAAAATACTCAGTAATAGTGTCAAATCATGTCAAGCAGCAAACCTCAGAAACAGATGCATGTATGTCAGCTTGATTTTTAAAGCAGGTTGCATGACCAAGATAGAGACTAAGAAGCAAGTTGACGTAAACTGGATATTTGTGCATCTGGTGATGGATGAATAGGTAGAAGCAATACTTCTAAATATATTCCTGTCCTCTTTCTTCTCCCTTTTACTTTTCCTGTGCATTAAAATCGTAATGGTTTTTATGTATGCTCAAAGATGCAGTTGGTGCAATATTTTAACTTTTTTTTTTTTTAACTTGGCTTCAAAATTGTTTTGAGCAACTCATATTCACACAGCCATTATCTACATTTAAGCTAGCTAGTTTAGATATGTGTCTTCTGCCTTGATCATAACTACTTAATATACTCTTCATTCTTAGTATGATGCTATCAGTTGTCCCAGATTCTGCACCTACTATGTCATCAAAAGTTTTGTGTGCTTCATAGCAAGACGTTCTCTAGTTCCTGCACAGCTGTGTACTTACTAGTTGATCCAGACAAACAAAACCTGTTTTCTTTGTGCATTTGAGTTTCACAGCCTGGGGTACATGTGACCTTGACTTAAATGATATCAACAAATTTGTCATTTGATGTTTTTTTATTAAACCTCTCTCTGCTTTTATTGAAATGAATCTGTCTCTCCACATGGACTGCCACAGATAAATATGGTAGCCGTTGCTGAGGCAACTAGAAAAATATTATATCCCCAAATATTTCTACATTTAGTGAAATTTGACAAGTAGTCCATGAAGAACCTTATGCAATATTAATTTAAGGATGGCTTCTTACTATTTCAGGTGGAAGAGAGGTTTATAGCAGATCCCAGATCTTACATTCCTGTGATAAGCTGCTGGGTCATACAATCCCTGCATGAGGCAAGAGTGCCCCAGTCATTGGAGCAGTGTCTACGTTGACATTTTTCTCTAGAGCATTTTGAAGTAAATGTCCCAGTCATCCCCACCTACTGCTTGCCAGTGCAGTTCTCAGACCAGTTTTGATACAGGCAAACTGGATTTGTTTAGGAGGAAACTCAGTCAAAAGCTCTTCTTTGTGTGTTCATCAAACACACTCATCAACCCAAACGAAGATGTAGAAATTCAGCCAATGAACAGCCCTTTGAATACTCTTTAATCACAGGAAGGGGACATTCAGGTCAGGGAACCAGGCTAAATCTTGACTGAGGCCAATTGAATTTGCCCTAACCATCTTCTGCATGTAAACAGAGGCCTTGGCACCGAGTGCTGTGATGCACTGTTTGTGTGCAAGACTGTTTGCTAAAGTAAACATTAGCAGGAGCCAAAGACTCCTACAGCCTCTGGCTGGATTAGCCTTTTAGGATCTGATTGCCCTTTTGTGTGTTGTACAGCAAGATTTTGGAAAACCCACCTTGTGCTAGCAATTTCCAACTAACTTGCAACAGTCCAGCTGCTGGATTTTAAATGAAATTTTAAAACTGAGTGATTGTTCCCTTGTAACCAAATAGATCTATTCAGATGACAAGAAATCTCCAAACTAATTTTTGAGAGTTTTGTCTCACAATAATGAACTTATTCCACATTTTACTCATGCAAAAATGTTTCAGCTTACTTTCAGTAGAAGAGTTAAGCATAGTTTCAAAGTTAGGTCTGTTCTCATGATATTTAGGGTTCTCTCAAACTCATTCTCTTTAAAACAAACTGTACATAGAAGTTTATTAAGGCATAAGTGTTGAATGATTTGCCTATTTTTTGTTGCAGTGTCCATCACAGTATGGGCCATAGAGAGGAAATATATACTCTGCATTGCCTGGAATGGATGTGTTGACTATCAGTCTGTTATTCTAATGTCACAAAAAGGTCAATTAATACTTCCTATTTTTAATCTCAATTTACATACATCTTAGTACATTTATACTCTATCATTATGCCAATAGCTAAATAATGTTCTGTTCCCATTCTTATTGATCGCCTTTTGCATTTGGGGAGGGACTCTTCCTTAGCAACTGTAGTGATAGGACAAGGAATAACGGGTTCAAACTTAAACAGGGGAAGTTCAGGTTAGATATAAGGAAGAAGTTCTTTACTGTTAGGGTGGTGGTGCACTGGAATGGATTGCCCAAGGAAGTTGTGAATGCGCCATCCCTGGCACTATTCATGGCCAGGTTGGATGGAGGCTTGGGTGACATGTTTTAGTGGTAGGTTTCCCTGCCCATGGTAGGGGGGTTGGAACTAGATGATCTAAGGTCCTTTCCAACCCTAACCATTCTATGATTTTCTGCCTCTACCCTACACATGTTCCTATCATTAATGAAACCAACTCTCATTTGTAGCTGTGTTCCTTGCCAACAGTAACAGAGCAGCACCAATAGCTTCATGCACAAATAGCAAGGAAGAGAGTATTCTGTCAGTCAGGTCTGTCAGTCTCTGTACTCGCAGATCTATGTGTACACAAAAGTGTGAGAAACTGATGGCCCAATACCTTGCTGCAAACCCGCATTTGGAAATATAACCACTACTTCCAGGATCAGCTGATTACACAGGCTATCTCCTGCTTAAATCAAACCATGGTTTTCAGCTGCAATAACAACTAATCAAATTTCATTCCGTTTGTTACAACACCTGCCCTGCTTTGACAGATTAAACCATCTCTTATCATTCAAGCAGAGCTAACTGCCTTGGAACTATTTAATTTTCCAACAGCTTGCAAGGTTCATCTTCCTTGCTAAAGCCACATCAAGGAGATTCTTCATTCCGTCTACATATTTTCCTCTTTTTTTACATATACATTATCATGTGCATATACATCTCCCCCAAAAATATAGGAAGTGTTTAAAGGTCTGGAAAATTAGTTCCAAAATGTGTATTTGTCAGAAAGGTGGCACTGCAGTTTACTCTAGCAAACTGTCACAGAAAGCATTAGGATCAAATGATATTTGGGTGTGAGCTCCAGCTTTTCTGTAACTATATCAAATTTTAGAAAATTTATAGTGTTGCATTTCTGGCAGGCATATATTGCATCACTGGCTGGACTCCGCTCTTCCCTGCAAACCCATTCACAGAAAAACAGCGTAGAGCAGAGCTTGCCTGGCACATTCTCCTGGCCTTGACACCTCCCATGATGCCTCAGCAGCAAGAGCTGCCTCACCAGGGTGCAGAGCTGAGAATGGTGTAGAGATGTGCACCATTGGTAAAGGGAAGGATGCAAGAAATGAGACTGATACTGCTGCCAGAAACTCTCATTCCTGCCTACAGGTCATCCTTCAGTAAGAGTTTCAGCTGGCCTGTCTTCTCACACACTTCCTATTTTAATGGGTAAATCCTATAAAAAGAATACTGAGAGATATATCACCTTTTTTAAGTAAATACTCTGTCAGATACTTAGAAAGAAACACATATTCCTCCAAAAGCAGTAGCTCTGAGATCTTTCATGCCATGTGTTATACCTTACCCTCATACATGAAAATGTAGTACCAAAAGAGGGTGTCAGTGCCAACATCCAACAGAAATCAGAACAGACTTTGACAAAATTAAATAATTTTAATAATAATGGTGGTGGAGGTAGACTTTCATCAGTCACTGTTTGCACCTCATTCAACCATAAAGTGAGCCTTTTAGTGAACAAAGAGGGCACAATTGTTTCTAACAACTTCCTGTCACCATTTTCCTGGTGGGAATGAATCAGGCTTTTTTTTCTCTTGATAATCATGTTACAGACCAGTGTAATTCATGCTACACCAAACAAATAAGACAGCTATTCTAGGAAACACTCTCATTACATAAAACACCACTAGGTGGTGAAAAAGTTTTGGGGGTTTTGTCCTGAATCTATACTGCATGCTAGGCTTAATGTCTGATCAAACAAAAATTTTCTCCCATATAATTTTTGCAGGATATATAATAACTAATGAAGCTAACACTACAGAGGTTATGACTGTCTGTAGTGCTACCTCACATAATGGTATTATCTTTGAATTTCATTGTGATATTATTTCCTTCATCATTTTTAATTGTAAAAGATTATACGTTGTGTAAATTCTTGTTGGCTTAAAAGCCACTGTGACTCTGGCGTTCTTGCTATCATCTGGTTAATTCAAGTTCTGAAGAACAATTAAAATTCTACTTTCAGTAACATATGCAGCTGTTGATCATCAGCAAAAGCTCTTTGTGTTACCACAGAATATAGCAGTAGCGTGAGAAAGTCATGTATCCTTCATGTATAGATTATTATCTAAAGGCTTCCTGTATTTACTTTATGTTAGTGATACACATTTAACTTCTACCCTTTTATTTTTGTTACTGATGTAGTGACTGCTTGAGCCATGTACAAAACAAAATCCAAGTTATAAGGTGATCATAAACCCATGTGTTAGGGTGGCAAGGAAAAGGTGCCAACTGCTTTTGTGTTGTAGAGCACAGGTGGAGCATAAATCCTAATCACATACTCTTTGATCTGGTCAAATTATAGCCTCCTTAAAGAGAGAGGAAAGAGATGGGTCTTTATGGGCCTATTTGATCTGTTTAAGCATTTGTGTGATAAGTTTGTAGTGGTTTGGTTGTAGTTATGGGATGGCTTAATTATAGGTTGATCCAGCAAAGCTACCTGTACTTAAAGACTTGTGTAATGGTTCCTTGTTTGCTCAAGACAACTTTCAGCCACTCATAATGGTTTCAACAGATGGAGATGATTTGCATTGAAAATTGAAGTTGCTCGAGATCAGGTGGAGGCTTACTATTTTCTCAACAGCATATTTACTTTTAGCTCAAAAATATAATGCTTTCTTAGAAAGTGGAAAAAAGAAATTAAAACCATCACATACAACATAGCTGTTCAAAAAAGTTTCAGTGTCTCTAGCTTTTTAAATAAAAGCTTGACTGTTTCCAAGGGATTACTCTACTGTCAGGCATCAGTATCATGCCTGTCACACTTGATCAAATCGTGAGTCTGATTTGCACTTTGCAGATAACTCATTAGTGTCTGTTGGTTCATATGTAAAGAATTACCTTTCTGAAACATGTTTCATCTAAGAATATTTGAGGTTGACTAAGACTTTCCTTTTGGTTGTTCCTGTAACCATAGGCCTTGTAACTGAAATTAGATACACAGATGAGAATCATTTGACCAAATGGACACCTTTATCTTCAGATTAAATGAATCATGATCCAAAACTCCATTGTCAAAATCTCTGCTAACTGTAAATTCACTGAAAGATAATTACTTTATCTATAGGTGTCTACACTTTTAAAGGCTTATGCTAAGTTACTTGCTTTTTCCGCACGTACTTGGGACTGCCTCTGCTGGGCAGAGAGCCCACTCAGATTCAGATGGCACAGGAGATGAACTGAAAGAAGAGACAGTAAATTGCAACAAAAATGTTTGACATATGAAAAAAAAACCAAACAACAAACCTTTGGGGAAATAAGAGATGATAATAGCATTTACACAGTGACATGTCCTGGGGCCAGGGCTGAGAACAAAGAAAGCAAAGGAGAAGACAGAACAAGGGTAAGAGGGATGTGTAGGCTATAGCTTAAGAGGCCAAGTCTTAAAATAGGAGGAGGAGGCAGGTCTGAGAGAACAGAACAAATTGCTTTGGGAGTTGTTTGAACGTAAATAACGTTGTTACCCAAACCATTTGGATGTAGTACTTTGGAGCTGAAGTACTTGCTGGTGGAAAGAACTGCATACAGAGTTTTCAATGTTTTCCAGCCAAAAGAAGACTATAGATGTTTGAAAACTGTGCAAAACAATGTGCCACTTCTGTAGATCTTGCTCAGGTTTGCTGATCACCGATATTACCTGGGCAACTTTTAATCTAGAAAACATATGATTTTTGTACATAATTTTTTTTAATGGCACAGTTTTATCTGAAAACGTTACAGAGGTTTCAATGAGTATTTGTATTGTTCCACTTGAATATATACTGAAGAGTAATAATCAATGAATATTTGGGTGTAAATCAACAATACATATGGGAAAACAAACACTATCCTTGAACAAAGAAACTTACTAACGTTGTAAGGCCAAAACAAAAAACCATAGTCTCAGTATAAGTAACGCTGTTAGACAAGTCAGTGCCCTTCTCATTTCAGGTACATCTCTTTTAATAACACAGACATTTTAATCTAAAAAGCTTGCCTTAGATGCATTCAGAAACCTCTGAGAGGGATTAAAAGAACAAGAATAGCACCCTGTGTAATAGGCTTCTGATAAAAGAATGCTTTGTCCCTTTACCCCTCCCCTGAGGAAATACTTAAAACCAGGAAAAAAAGAAAGATTAGCTGGAAACTCCAAAGCACATTTTCATCATGATGCTTAAGTATAGACTCAACTTGAGGTCGACTGAGGTTGAGGCGATTCAGTTTCAAGCCTTTTTTCTCTCCTTGTTCACGAGTTTCTTCCCAGCTCAGTTGCCCTAGCACTCAGAACTGTGGATGTAACAACCCTCTACTTCATGAATATGGCCGGCACACAAATGCTGAGCTCAGTGCTTTGACACCTCCTGCTCAATGAGACACCATGGAGTGCCAGGGCACATGGAAGCCCTCCACTGTGCCTGTGTGCCCACACTCACAGAATGGTTTGGGTTGGAAAGGACCTTAAAGAAAATTTAGTTCCAGCTGGTGACTTGGAACTAACAGGGATGCCTTCCTGTTCACCAGGTTCCTCAAAGCCTCATCCAAACTGGTCCTGAACACTTCCAGGAATGGGGCAGCCACAACTTCTCTGGGCAACCTGTGCCAGTGACTCACTACCATCACAGTAAAGTTATTACTTATATTTAAACAAAATCTACCCTCTAGTTTAAAGCCATTCCCCCTTTCTCCTATTACTACTTGCTTTTATAAAAATTCCTTTTCCAGCTTTCCTGTAGCTCCCCTTCAGGCACCGAAAGGCTGCTATTAGGTCTCCCCTGAGCCTTCTCTTCTCCAGGCTGAAGAATCCCAGCTCTTTCAGCCTGGCTTGACAGGAGAGGTGCTCCAGCCTTGTGAGCATCTTCATGCCCTCCTCTGGACTCACTACATCTCCTCCTCCTCCCCTTACAGGCCCCACAGGGTCAGATAACACAGGGCTGGAAGGAATAGCACCCTTTGTATGAGCTATAGCTGAAGTACGTCAATTGCCTCTAAATATTGACATCATGTAATGAGGCAGGTTCATCCCCCTCAACGCTGAAGAGGAGCTGAAGACTCCCTGCTCCAAGGTATAGACACACCCATTTGCCAACATAGAATGCTGTCTATAGCACTGCTTGCCAGCTGAGAGCGTATGAGCAAGAATTAAAGAGTAGACGAATATGGGTGACAAAGTAGTGAGTGTCTGCTATGGGCTCCTGACCAGGAAGAACAAGTGGATGAGGCCACATATGGACAGCTAAAGGCAGCCTCCCATTTCCTAGTCCTGGTCCTCGTGAGGCGCCTTAACCACATTGCTCTCTGCTGCAGGGGCAACAGAGAAGGGCATAAGCAACCAGGAAGCTCCTAGACAGCACTGATGTCAACTTAATGACACGGTGAAAGAGGAGTGAGGGAGGTGCTCTCCTAGACATCATACCAACAAGGAGGAGCTTATCAAGGATGTGAAGGTCAAAGGCAGCCTTGGCTGCTGTGACCATAAAACAGTGGAGCTCAGGATTCCAATAGGATAGAGTGGGGCAAAAAGCAAGACCACAGTGCTTAACTTCAGGAGAGCAGACTTTGGCCTCTACAAAGATCTGTTTGGTGGACTCCCATGTGATAAGGACCTGAAGGGAAGAGAGTCCTAGAAAGCTGTATAATATCCAAAGATCATCTCCTCCAAGCTCAAGAGAGTTCCATCCCAATGAATATAAAGTCAGGCAAAAATGCCAGGAGGCCTACATGGATGAACAAGTTGCTCCTGGGGAAAAAAAAAAAAATCAAACACAAAAAGTGTATAGAACATGGAGGCAAGTGCAAGGTAATGTGGGAGGAATACAGAAACACTGCCTTAGTATTCAGGGGTGCAGTTAGGAAAACTAACGTCCAAATGGAAATTAATCAGGTCGAGGATGTCAAAGACAAGAAGAAGGGTTTCTCTAAGTACATAGGTGACAAAAAGACTAGGGCAGATGTTATTGCAAGGCTATTCTTGGCAATATTTGATCGATCATGACAACTGGGGGAAGTGCCCAATGACTAGCAGACAGCAGGTGTAATTCCTATCTTCAAGAAGGGCAAGAACTACAGGCCAGTCAGCCTCAGCTTGATCCCTGGGATGGTGATGGAGCAGCTAACCCTGAACACTATTCTTCAGGTACATGAAGAAGAAAATCAGCACCAGTAGTCAAGCATAGCTTCACCAAGGGGAAGCCATGCTTGATCAACTTGATAAACATCTGTGATGACTGGCCTGGTAGGTGGGCAGAGGGCAGTTGTAATTGTCTACTGGGATGTCAGTAAGGCCTTTTGATAGTTTCCCATTAGATCTCATAGAACTGGTGTTGATGTACAGGCTGTATGAGCAAAGAGAGAGGTGGACTGAAACTCACTTAAAGACCAGGCCTAAAGGGTTGTGGTACGCAGTACAGCCTGGTTGAAGGCCAGTAACTGGCAGCACACACCAGGGGTCAGTACCGGGTCCTATTTAACATCTACATTAATGATGTAGAGCAGAGTGTACCCTCAGCAAGTCTGCTAATGACACAAAACCAGGATAAGTAGCTGATATGCCAGAGGGTGATGCTGTCATCCAGAGGGACCTCAACAGGCTGGAGCAATGGGCCAGTAAGAACATCATGAAGCTCAACAAGAGAAATGTGAAGTCCTGCACCTGGGGAAGAACAATCCCAAGCATGAATAATATGGTTCCTCAATCATAGTATCACAGGCATCATATGATGCATATCCTGCAGCTTTATGACTGCCAAACATTTGAAGTTTGGGTTATCTGCTTCCATTGGTTTTCATGAAGAGGTTTTGAAAACAGGCACTGTGTATTTTTTTGTAATTTATCAGTGAGGTGACAGAGTAATGCTTTCTAATTTTAAGATCTTGAGTTCATCTAATGTTCTGTGATCACTTTAGAAGCACTAAGAAAGCCCCACAGGCAACTGGCCAGCTTGCACTATAAAACTTTAGCTACAACTCCTTACTGCTCATGCTGCAAGGACATGATCAGAAATTCAATCCATACAGATCCCCTTCAGAAACAGGCATGCTTGCCTTTCATGTACAAGAAATGAGTATTTTAGTAGATACTTTTATTTTGCAAAACATTTATTACTCACTGTTGTACAAAATATACCTAAAACATGTTAAGGTAATGTTGACACAAGCAGGTAGTTTGCAAATTACCTAGTTGAAAAGAAAAAATCTTCACAATTTTTAAGGTGATTCAAGACAGTAACAGCGAGTGAATTGTACATTTTGAAATATTTCATTTGTAAGCTTTACACAAATGTTATTTGGTACTAGTATTTGTAAACCTTAACACTTTGTATACAAAGTTTTCATTCACGTGATTAGAAGATACAATGAAAAGAATGTTTTAAAGTTCATTTTCTAAAGCATTTCAATTACCTTTCTACTTTTGGTTTTACAAAAATAGCCGGTTCAGTTCAGAACTTTAATTTTTAAAAGACACAAACGAGCAGTATTAATTACAAATCTGCACTTTGTTTATAAATGAACAAAAATTGCAAGTAACTCATTATTGGTGTTTGCTGAAATGTAAAAGAAAAAAATGAAAACATTTTTAAGGTAAATTATACTAGAAGACATTAGCTTGATTTCAGTATTATTTTAACTCCAGGGTGGAAATTTGGCAAACATCTACTTAAAATAGCCAATGCCAATTCAATTAGAGTTTATACAAAACTGGTCTATTCCTTTACAAGAGTGCTACTATTATATTTCATGAGGCAAGAAACCATATTTCCAGAGGTTTCTCTATGACACAGCCCAAGTAATTTTCTAAAGAGTGCATTTAGTTTTTTACCTTAGTTCGTTCTGAACCACAGGGGTTTTAAATCATTAAAAAACAAACAAACAAGCAAACAAACAACAAAGCCTAACCAACAAAACCTAACCAGCAAACATTAATGGGGGAGGGGAGGGGTATGGGGAAGAAAGAAGACATTAACATTACCTTAAAAAGTGTATATCCAATAACTAAAGATATGAGACACAAATGGGACAGATCTTATCTGGCATAAAAACAGCATAGCTCCACTGGCATCAGCAGAGCCACTCTGACTTACATCAGCTATGGTTCTGCCTATCCATGTACAGCAAAAGCCATTTATGTTACTGATAGAGTAGTGTTAAGAAGTAGTGCTAATACACTAACAGTGTTAGCACGAATTTTTTAAATCAAGTTCAGAACACCTTGGTTTTCATCTAGTATTTTGCTGCTGGTGACTATTGCTCTTATCATTGCCAGTGTATCTAGTTCAGGATGAATTCATCACAACTTTCAAATAGTAGACTAAAATATACTTAACATTCATCTGTGAAGTTATTAACCACAGCTAGTTCCTATCAGAAATATTCTGAAGCCCATTTACAGTGTGAAACAGGTGGTTTTAAAAGTACTATTTTACAAATTTGGTTAAGTTTTCATACCGTTATGGATTTCCACTGACCATAATTTGTGTAGAATAAACTGCAACCACTGGAAGTCAGCAGCAACTGAAATTTAGAGCAGCATGACTATTTGTTGTTACTAATAATTTCTTTTACAGATCATTAACTATAGAAACATGTAAAAAGTATCTCCTTAAGGCTTTTGTTTACAGAGCAAATCCTAAAAGCAGAATTATAGGAACAGAAAAAAGTAATTGCACAAGTTTCTTATAGTCAGAAAGACGTTCTTTTAAGGCAGAAGAGAATTCCTGGAGTGCAGAGGACAGATTACTTAATTAGGAGTTCAAATATTAAAAACGTATAAAACCTGGGAAGCAGAGGCTGAATTCCAGAAATGCTTAAGGTAGCATTCAGGTCCTACTACTATCACCTGCCAAAGCTATCTCAGACTTTTGGATATATATATAATGTATATGTATGCTTAATCTAGTAAAATAACAAATGGGATTCAGATGATTTCTGCCAGAGATCTGTATAAATGCTCACCTCCACAACCACCGCATAATATACTCAAAACAGTTTATCCAAGTGTAATTTTGCATCTCAAATAAAGCTATCTGTAAAACACATTATTAATGCTGTGTACTCTCAGGTCACTTGAGCTCTATCTTCTGTCAAGTTCTACTTACAGAAAGAAACAATTTAATGAAGTCTGTAATAAGGCAAGTACAAAAGGTAGAGGTAGCTACACTGGACAAAACTCTTGGCAATGTTCATCATTTCTGTAATGATCCTATGCTAAAAATCTCAAGAAGCTGAGGTACAATCTTATGTCAAGTAAACATGAGATTTGTCTTGCATTCATTTGAAGTACAACAGTTACCCCTATTTCCTGATTATTTTTTTTTAATCTTTTATTTCCTTAAAAGAAAAATACATACTCGCATACGATGCTGATACCCTATGTGTGGATGCCATAAATCCCTTAGGATAGCAAGTTTGATGGGTGGTAACCCATTAGGAGAAAAAAATATTTTTAATATTATTTTACATATATACAATATATATATATTTAATTTTCAATCAAAATATAAAGTTTTCTAATGTATTCATCAGTATTTTAAGTGAAAAATGAAAAAGTGTTTTGCAACTCAGTTCATATAAATTAAAAAATTAACAAGGTATTTGAGATCCACCAGTAATGTTTTTCAGTTTATTTCTACAGAATTAAAACAAAGAAACATCAAGTTAAAAAGCTTTCCTTCTCCAAACCTAAATATAATAAAATCTTGAAGCTGAATAATTAATTGAAAAAGGACAACACCAAATTTTGTACTTTAAAGTAATCACAAAGAATAGGAAATGGAATCTAAGTAGAAACTAGCATTATTATATCAACATAGTCCAAAGAAAAAATATTTTGAATCCCTTATTTCTGATGGAGTGTGTCTAGCAGAAATGAAAAAAAAAAGTTGAAAATTAAAGTTAAGTTAGTTACACTCTCACCAGTCTATACTAATTTTGATAAACCTCTGCCCCCCCTCAATTCCAAAATACCTAGTACCACAGAAGTACAACAGCCACTTATTTACAGGATTTTTTTCAGCACTGTGAAAGGCACATTTATCTTTTTACACATGTTTCTGCTAATGTCCTAAACTTGGGTTCCAGCTGATCTAAGAAGTCAAGTGCCTCTTCTTCATGCTGATCACTGCAGCAGCCTACAGAGCCAGCCAAGGATCCTTTTCCTTCATAGTTATATGAAAGGAGATAATCTTCAGAGTGCTTCTGTTCTTCATCCTGTCTGCATAGGTGCACCTTCTGCATAAGAAGAGAACACATCTTATTATTTTCTTAAATTGTTATCCTAAACATATTGCATAAAAATAATTTCTTTTTGATTTACCTTTCATTGATTAATTTTTAATCAGAGTGTGTCCTCTAATGGATTCCTACATACAAAAAATGCACATGATTGGTCTATATCATTAAGACTACAAAATATAAGTATTTAATAAAGAAATAATTTCTACTAATCGTGTATGTAATAATAAAAGAGGAAGAACCTGTTTAAACCTGTCAAGCAACTCTATCCAAAATTAAGACTGATTTACACATAAGCAGTTAGGCAAGGACTGAGAGTTTCTGATCTCCAAAACATGGAGCAGCTACATGTCTAATGCTGTACATTCATTCCTGCAACACTGCTAAGGTAAGTATCAGGTTTAAATTAGTACAAAGGCAGCAGTTAAATAAGACAAACAGACATTGTCAGAAAGATGTAACAAAAGCTTGAGTAAAGTAAGTCTTGTAAACGAAAAATAGCATATTGCCTATAGTGTAAGCCAAGAAAAGAAAGTTATTTACACTTATGTCTAAATAAGGAAAGGATAATTTTTTGAAAGGGCAATATTCCAAAGGGGATGCAGAGGAGCAAAGGAAATGAAAACTACAGAAAGCCACCCTTCTAGCACAAATACATGCTTTCATTGAAATGTACACGTTTATTGACCATAGCCTACACTCAAAAAAACCAAAAAAAAACAAAACACCAAACCATTTGGGAATACTTACTTCACCTAAACGAGGATGTGTGAAATTATGCCATTCTGAGTAGGAGTATCTACACGTATCCATCATAGTCTGTCCTCCTCCTTCTTTAACTGATCCCAGAGTCTGATGTCCACCTCCTTTGACTGATTCCAAGGTATGCCCTCTTCCTTTAGTCATTTCAAATGTTTGTTGATCTCCTGTTTTTATTCCATATCCTCCTTGATCACATGTATTCTGTAGAGGAATTATATTGTGATCCTAAAAAACAGATGCAGCAGTGGAGATACCTTTACTTTTTTAACTCAAAAGATGAAACAGCAGCCAGGAACTGTCAATACTGAGAACTGGGAAGTCTCTATTTTTTTAACAAAAAGCTGTACTTAGCTCTTAGTGCATAAGGATCACTAAGCAGTCTTTGGAAAGGATACTACCACAAGGAGTAGAAAAAAAAAAATCTGCATTTAAATATGAGATACAAACACTGAATTTTGAAACCAATGAAAGCTGTACTATAATCCATATGTTAGTTTCTTAAGTTAACATGTAAAAATAATTGTTTTTTTCAAGTCAACAACATTTAAGCCACTAAGCCAGATATAGTCATACGCATGAGTTTCATTCTGTTTCTTCGCCCATTAAGTTAGCATAGCACATTAAATGTGCTAAAACTAGTATGGGATCACAAATTAAAACTACATTATCAGTTCATAATGGCACTACATTATGCTTCATAGGCAACAAGTTTGACACTTGTCATCATTAGGATTTTTTTCAAGGTGAGGTTAAATGAATGGTTTTTAAACTAATCTCCTTTTCTTGGGGAGGGCAAAGTCAGGGGGTAGAAGACAGAGGAGAAGGGAAAGAGCTAGGTTCTTGTATATGAATGCAGTGCTGGGCTGGACTGAGCTCAAGGTAGACTGAATCTTAAAAAAATTTAGATGCCAAAAGCACAAACATATTTCATGAACATGGACTGTTCGACTATTTACTACCTCCCCCCCCCCCCCCCCCGGCTCAAAAATCAGCTGTATTTGGGGTCATTTTTCAGAGAAAAGGCAGAAACTGCACCTGCAATAATGTTCGACCATACACACACACTTGACATAGGCAAAATAGTAGATTTCCACCTAATCTCATTGCTGAAAATGACTGAAGTGATTAAAAAGTTCACCTGAAATTTCCAACTAAACAGTTAAAGTCTGGAAGAATTATAAGCAGCCAGGCTAACTACAAGATATGTTTAAACATACACGGTACTACCAAATCAGCCTAAAAAAAGAATTTTCAACTTCTTCTTAAATAGCAAAGCACATCTAATGATCCCTGAGGGTATTCTTATTCATATTGCTTATTTCCTTTACTAGATCACTTACTGGAACATGGTCCTGTTCTCAAACTGAAATGCTATGAATACCTTAATTCTACATTAGTACACTGAAGTAAATAGACAACATACCATCACTTCTTCTCCTGGAGCTTCTGTATTTGAAATGATTAAATTATGATTGGCACAATCATCAGTCACATGCCTGTGCATTACTCCAGAACCACAGCAGCCACAAATTGTGATCAGGATTACTATGGAAAGGAAATAAGTGAGGAAAATACTATGAAATTTAACTCATAGTGGTATCTTCTTTCTGACAATGAATTTTCCAGTAGCAGCCTTTTAAAATGCCTAAGCATCAAGTATAGGTTAAAAAATACTTCATTTCCAAAAATGCCCATACACAAAACTGAACATATATACACTTTTTCAAACAGTACATGGTGTTTTCACTACACTGGTGAACTATGTCACTCTTCTAGAACACATCTTGGTTTTCCCTAAAAGAAATGCAAGCATCCTTTATGAAAACACTGTGACTGCAAAATTTCACAGCAATAAATTTAGACCAAATCCAGGTGAAAAATCACATTTTATGCCTACAAAGTTATACATTATATATTTTTCATTTATGAAGATGTCAAATTATATCATAAGGAACTATGATAAAGGACTAAGCTAAAGGTCCTAATACCAGAAACTTTTGCTTCTCAGAAAGGTCAGCAGAACCCTAGAGGACTTCAAGCATTATGTTACAGAACAGTCTTATTTAATTCCTTGTATTCAGTTTATCCCTCCTATACTACTACTTTGTGTTGTCATGGAGACTCAGACAGAAATTACTTTATATAAAAGACTCACAAGCAACCAATACCTCTCTTAAACAAAGGATTAAACATTTCAGTCAGAGAATTATCTCTCCTTCTATTTCCAAGTTGATAGCTTAAAAACAAAGAAATCCACAAGGAACAGAATAGTTCTGCCTAACTGCTCACTGAGCAGTCTGATCTCTGAACACATAAACTGTGGAAACTGGCCAAGAGCTACTTTCAAGCTCATTTAGCTTCTGCAGCTGTCAGTGAGATCTGCATCAGTGGTTCCAGCAGGCTGCTGCCTCATGCAGGCAGATGGGAAGAAGACATTCATGACAGTACTGACTAGAAGACACACAGAGTAAAACCTAGCCACAGTAAAATAATGGGTCTGTCTGGGAAGGCTGCAGGCAAGGGGTAGTGACAAAAGCTAGCTGACGTTTCACACAGTCCCCCTACTGAGCATCCCCACATCTGAAAGCCACACCTCTGGGCTGTATCACAAATTGGGTACCTGCTCTCTTGGGATAAAATATGGATCTATCTTATCCCCAAAACGTGTGCAGGTCCCAGTGTTCTACCTACTTGCGTAAGAACAGGGGGAGAACAGAACAGAGGCAAGACAAGTTTATCATTAATTGAGAAAATGGAAAAGAAAGAACTAAAACCAAGCAAACCAAACCACAAACAAACAAAATGGGAAAGAAAAAAAAAAAATATGTAGCTTTGCTATTACACATCATAGTCATCACCACACTGGTTAACAGCAATATTAACCTGCTAAGTATCTGTCAGTCTTTGGGCAAACAGTATGTTTTCAAGAATTTGGTCCATTGCAGAGGTATCCAACCTGTCCTTCAACATTACACTGGCTCTTATAAAATCCCTCGTTAATGTCTCAGATACTCCATGTTTTAATCCATGACACAAGAAAGGTCACAAGAAGCTCTTGGAAACTGATTTCTGCATTCCTATAAACAGAAATGTGCATCCCAAAACATTGAGCACTAAGCTCACAAAGTTTGCTATACTTGCCTCAAGACAAGATCTGATAAGCACTACAAATCTCACCCTCTTCTGGTTCAAGTTCTGAATGCAGGTTTTCTGGCCTTGCTAGCATGAACACACAGAATATTTTACATAAACTGTACTCAGAATAATAAACAAAAATCTACACACAGTAACTGCAGGAGAAGATGAGAGCAAGAAGCTTGTGATACAGATACAAATAGAGTAGCTAGATTAAGTCAGTAATGACAGCTATACAACTGCCTAAATAAAAAATTTTTGAATCAAGTTTGAATCAGGTGTCTTCAGCTACTTTTAAAATGAAGTATTTTGCACTTAGTGTTAAAAAACCAAAACAAGTGTACTTACGCAGCAATAATAGTGACCCTAAGATCATTGCAAGGATGGCCCACACGCCAAGAGTAACATTTCCACCAGCAAGTTCACGGCTTTGGCCACCATTGCATTCGGTTGGAGTAACACAGTCACAGAGGTTGACTTTTATGTGGTTCTCTCCTACCTTTCCTCCATTATCAATCACACTTATAGGAATATCATATGTACCAAATGGAATATCACCCTTTGGTGAAAGATACACAGAATTATCTGAAAAAAAAAAAAAACAAAACCAAAACAACAAAACAAAAGAAAAAAACAAAAACAAACCAGAAAAAAAACAGGTTTAGTGTTAATAATACCTAAAATTCTGTTGTCATAAATGTGAACTTAGTCACAATATTCCCTTTGGTTACAGCTACACTGCTACCAGATCTGCATTAGCTAGTTTAAAGCTAGCTCAAATGTGTTGACACAAAACTACATCGTGAAAGTATTCATACTTTCAGCACCTTTTAAATGTTAGAACTGAAAAAGTAAACCTTACACAGCTTTCTGACAACATGTAATTTGAAACTCCAATTCAGTTGATTATAATAAATGAAACTATTTGGGCTTACTAGTAAAGACCATCAACTGAATTGGCATTTATTAAAATGACTTACGGTAGTGTAGGTGGAATAATCGTAAATTTAATTTATACTTCTTCCACTCTTTAGCTCTATTGCTATATTCATTGGGAAGTAAAATCCATTTAGTCTACTGCCCTCCATAGCAGCAATGATTAGTGAACATGTGTTTTAAAGGGCAAAATAAATCATTTGTGAAAAATATGTACAAGACGGACACTGATGTATATAATGTTGCTTTATGATGAGGTATATGAAACTACATGTATCATCCAAATATTTTTTTTCAATTTGCCTAATATAAACTTTAAGGCATGCTTGTTGTCTAGCATTTCATTAGTGACGTTTGATGGAACACTTGAGAACCAGATCCTTTTTAGTCTAATTCATTACAACATAGCAGCAAATATATGTGCTGCTCTTGTTGCCATCACCTAGCACCCACCAAGAAAACACCATCAGCTATAACTTCTTATATAAACAAATTTTAGGAAACAGCAATTCCTTTGGTAATAAATTATTTAGCTTCTATTGAAATTAGAAAAGTTAACAGAAACACATTAAGGGAGATAGTAATGTTTTCTTTCACCCAGCTCAGCTTTACTGAAATGTACTGGCTGACTGCAGTACTAAAAAAAAAAAAACCTTCCATGATTTTTTTAGTCAGCCTCTAATCAATTTTAGGTAAAACTTAGTTTTTCAGTTCTCCCCCATAAATAGCAGCTTAAGAAAAGTTGATTTTTTTCTTTAGAGTACTAGTGATTTCATTCTTAAATTTCTTTTAAATTATGATGACACACTTCATTATATCTATTTTTATTCTCCCACCTAATATTTTTACATCATAATTTCAGACAGCAACTGGTTGCTGACCCAAGGATGCTGGGGACGGATTCTGGTTTATGCTTTAAGAGGCAGCACATACTACCATTCCTTTTGTGATGCAAACAGTGCCACCTTCTTAACTTCTGCAAATTGTTTCAAACCCAGGACAGTTAAAATAAAGAATACTTTAGCTGTTTCCCTTTATTTCTGGCACAATCTTCATCTCCTCCTGTATAGTAAATGAAATAGAGGAACCACTGGAGATCATCAGGCCCACCTTGTCGGCCCCACTGAGTACACCAACACCTAAGATACATTCAACCAATCTATTCTTATAGTCCCCCCAAGGCAGATGTAGCAAAGCCTCCTCTAGCAACCTACACCTAAGTGAGGAGGACAAAGCATTAAGTTACCATTGTGTCGAGTTATCTTCCACATGGAAGCCAAGCTACGGTCAGTTATGCGATAGACGAAGGGTGTGCTGTAAGGAGACTCATCACCATCCTGTGCAGTAAGGCAGATCGGTTTCCTGTCTCTGCACATGATATACTCAGTTTTGGTGATTCGTGGGTAATTCTTGTTCCCAGGCACAATGAAAACCTGAATTGTCCCAGTGCCTGTTTTGCCATCTATGAGATAAAAATAACTACTTTTAGCACTTACTTATAACATCACATATTTATTTCAACTTTCCCAATGAAATGTCATAAATTATAATATCCAAGTTCAGAAGTAAGGTGGAAAGCAGCTGCTGATTTAGCCAGGAAGAGAGGGGGGCTCCCAGAGATTGCTCTTGGCTGCTTCTTTTTGTTTGGCTGGTTATAGAATGGATTAACAGCTCCCAAAGTTCCATATTCTGCATGTGCACACAATGTATTTAGCTGAGGTATGGGTGGTCACAGATAATATTCTATGATAATAAGAGGAGAAGGAGCCCATAAATCAAGGCTAAAGGATGGGACACCATACTGAGAGTCAAAAGCAGAAAGTGAAGGAGGAAATAGATTACACTTTCTCTACCCTCCCCTCCCTTGGAACACAAACATTTTCAGAAATAGTAGACTTCTTTCTGTCCTCTTCCCTCCGAGTCAGTTGCTTACTTTTTATGCAATAGAAATTCTGAACAATTTAAATTCATATTATCTACATTTAGTTTTAATATGCAAGCTTTAGAGTTAGAATTTTTAGCTGCAAAGCAACTTTCAACGGTCTGCTCTCTACTCCTACTGTGGCTTAAGCACATAAGGGCTCATACTAAATCCTGCCACGGGATTTATAAAGGCAGTCTATTTTTCCTTTTAATACAAGATATTTATTTTAGAATTTAAGGTGTGGCCTAACATTTTTCTCTGATAATCTATTTGGTACATTTAGCATTTGGAAGTGAAAGGTCTATTTAATCTTCTTGCATACATGATGTTAAGGCAAAATTACATCTTTCCCTACAGTAAATGCATATACACGAATTAATCAGAAATAGATGAACACTCACATTAAGTCAGAACAAAAACCTGTTTTAGAATGAGAATCTGAGTTTATAACTCTTCCTTTATGATCAGAGTAATATGTGACAGCTTATCACTTGAGCAACACATAGTGTTAACACTGTTACAGAATCTAGATGACTGAGAATAAGAGCACAATAATACACAGCAATTAATACAGATATTCTTAGAGGTCCTTAAATTAAGCGTTTCTAAATGCATGACACCAAGAAGTCAAATAGAGCAGGAAACAGAAAAAGTTGCAAGGTTAACAACTTTTTCAATGAGTTCTCTCTCTACTTTCATCAACTTCACAGCTGCCAAGTGGTATCATTTAAAAAAAGAGCTGGGAAATAAAAGGAATGCAATTCACAGGAAAATCCCTCAGTTTAAACCTAACTGAAGGATTTTAAATGGGAGCAGCTAACTTTTGAAAACATTGAGAATTTGCCCCAATTTTTTGAATGCATTCCCTAATGTATAATATTACCTAAGCATTTGATAGAGCTATCCGAAAGACAAGACAAGGGACTATGTGGACCTCTGGTCTGAAACAAAGCTGTCCTCACGCTAAATTTGCATGTAAGGAATACCAACAACATTTAGTACTCACTTCTGTCTACTGCAAGGACTGTGATATTGCATTGACCTCTTCTCATGTCTCCTACATCTCGGTCCAAGACTTTAACAGTTCTGACTTCACCCGATTTTTCATCTATGTTGATCCAATTACATTGGCCAGGTGCTATCCGGTAGCTAACAAGAATAACTTGCTTGGTTAAAGATCTCAAACATACACACACATGTATGTACATACATACACATATAGATACATGTATTCACATACACTCCTGTGGGCAGACGCACACACACGCATACAGCATCAATAACTATTTCTCTCTTCCCATATCCCACTCATGCTGTAATCTAAATAAATTAGTAAGGAACATTCTTTCATACCTTATGCCTTCACTATTTCCAGTTTCTGGATCTTCTGCTACGTATCTCCCAATAGCTGTTCCAATGTCCTCGCATTCTTTAACATCTATGCGTAACAGACAGGGTTTAAACACCGGCCCCTCATCCACATCCAGGACATGCACTGTAACAGAGCTGGTACTCTGGGAAAGCTGTTGTGAATGTGGTGCCAGCATATAGGGTGCCTCATTGTTGACTGCGATCACAAGGATCCTTTGCTTGGCACTTTCATAGTCCAGTCCCTGTAATAAGAGGTGGGGTGTTGTTTTTTTTCTTTTAAACCAATAAAAAACTTGATTATTGTTTCCACTGGCCATCTATTAAATACATAAAACTGTACCACATTTATTTACAAAAGAAGTCAGCTACCTTCTGGAACATCCAGCTTGACACAAGGCAAAGGGGCATGATATAAAAAAATTCAAGTTCTAAGTTACTCAAAGAAAACCTAAGGAACTACCCCTAATAAGGTAATCAGCACCACTGTAAAATTTTAGGTGAATATTTTGATAGTCAATAATCAAACCAAGATAAGAATTACATGTGGTAGAGGATTTTCTAACCCTATATCTGGTTGGCTGGGTTTTTTTAGGTTACGTATATTTGCTTTCCAGCACAGGTCAATCATGCTTATTGCTAGCACCTACATTTACTTCCTAGTAAAACTTTATCCATTAGAAATACAACTGAACCATCTGAAGTTGTGGTGTTGATCATTATCTTCCATTTATCCTTCAGACAACTTCTCCAGTATCACTGTATGCCTTTAATACAGCTATTTATATCCTAAAGTCATAATACTCTTTAGTCTACTACAGCAGTACTTTAAACATAAGCAATTTCAACAGAGTTTGTATACCAAGGATGCAGCTTTAGGAAAGGTTCTAATAATTGCCAGCAACAAAAAGCAATAAATAAAACCCCCCAAACTCTATCCTTACGATTTACATTTTCAAAATTAAGTATTAGTCTTCCCTGATCCTTACAAGTTATTTGCTATTGCAGTTTTAAGAGATAATAAAAAACAGCATGGTGAAGCATGATGATAAAGGACAACCTGATAAAGGATGCCCTGATAAAAGGACATGTCTGTAAAGTACGAGGTATAACAAATAACTAAACTAACATGTAGTCTTACATGTACACGGACTCCCTCACACACTAAAAAAAGCAAACCTGAAGTCACTACCCTGCAAAATAAAACCTGGAGAGGTTTATCCTGAATTAGTAAGTTCAAACAACTCCCAGACAGGGCAAGGCTAGAGGTGTTCATCCTTCCCCTCCTTTGCAACACTCCCATTTCTCTTAAAAACCCAACCATTAAGCATTCCTCGCTTACACCCCTAAGTCTAAACAACTCCAATTGTGGAACCAGGCAAAAGCACCAAGCTATTCTGGAATGACCAATCAAACGGAATTCCTTGAATTATGTGCAAAATTGAGGAGTAGTCCAGGTGATGAGTTTTGCAGGTTATGTACCACATATGAACCCAGCTGCAGCGCATTATGCAATGTGAACTAGAAGTAAGTTCAGATCAGGAAGAAAGCATGATTTGCCCGATAGTTGCTGATATTCTTTGAATGAGTTCTAGATTATTGGTTTTAAAAGCAACACCTGAAGACATACAAATTTTCCTGTAGCAGTTCCATTTCTACATACCTTGACAACACACAGTATTCCTTCATTTGTGTTTTTGTCTGTTGTAATTTCAAAGGACCGATCATCATTTCCCTTTATAATTTCATACACTGCTCCCGAGCCAGGTGAACCAGGTTCATCAAGATCAACAACAGAGACTCTCAGTATTTCTACATTCACTCTGTTTTCTTCCACTCGTGTTTCATACTTGGAGTATCCAGGAAAAAAAAAAAAAGAAAAAAAATCAATTTAAATTGAAGAATACCATTCTATGATGCAAGACTGAAGAACACTGTATTTAGATAAGACTACTTAAACCCAAGGGGTCAATTTACCAAATTGCTGTAATGATTTACTTTGTTTTCACGCATTAGCATAATTCTCCCACTTCTCCCTTACACCCTAAGTAAAACAGTAAACCCTTCCTGACAGCACAGATGAAATCTCAGCTCCTTCATACACTAACGTAACTAAACCTGGAATTCTCCTTCCAGGAAATGTAAATTAGCACAGTTCTCCCCAGTTACCTCAGCTCTACATGCTAATTTGCCTACACCATCAAGCTCAGCATTAGAAAAGACATGGGGATAAATTAAAAAAAAAATAAAATATATATATATATATATATATATATATAAAAAACCCCACGGGAACTTGAAGAAAAGCCAAGAAGAGTGAAATACATCTGTATTTGAACGACAAGGATTCTTCCTACTTTTTTATTTTTTGAAAGAGTTATGTTATCTGTGCTTCTTGAGCTTGTATAGAATAAGAGTGATTCTGAATTAATATTACTGATGATATTCTACAGAAGTGAATGAAAAGGACAAGGTATGTGTGCCTCACAGGTAATGAATTATTTTTTTATGAATTTCATATTACAAAATCTCCTGTGGTATTTGACCCATATATGTTGTTATTAAGACCTGCTCTCATAGAGATGGCTGCAATAAGCAAAGACTTAAGTATGAGTTATAGCTATTGGTGAACAAGAAGTGGTTTAAATAATTCTTCTGTGGATGGAAGAAAAGTTGGAAAAGCTAGAAAATCTTGGTGAAAATACTTTCATCTACTTCATCGACACTTAACTTTTACATTTGCAATACACAAGTAGCCAAAAGCTGGCCAAATGGTAACAAGGTCATGAAAATGCTTAGGAGTAAATCTGTCCTCTCCCTGAAAATGGTTAAATTATGGAATTTCTAAAACTATGCACTGCAGCAGAAGTGAATGAATGAGTCATGCCAGCTTTCTCTCAGGACATAAGGCAAATGAACCAAAGCAACTAACATAATAATAGGTCTAATTAACAAACAGCACATCAATGAACAGGGTGCTTTGAAATGTCTATATTGGCATTAGTTATCTCAGGGCATTAGGCGTCACTGCCCTTCAGGAAACTAGAAAGGTGATAAAAATAGGCTTTGGGGGGGGGTTTTTTTTTTCCCTCCTCTTTTTAACAGACATTTATTAAGACTTACTTGCATTTGTTTAAAGCATGGTGCATTGTCATTCATATCTTCGATTCTAATGACAGCTGTTCCTGTAGTACACAAACCAAAAGGCTGGCCTGCCATATCTCTCACTTCAACTAACAAAGTGTAACTGGGTACCAGCTGAAAAGAGGAATAAAAGCATAAAGAAGTTTGGCATACTCATTCTTCAATCACATAATTACACACAAGAGTAGAATTAAATATTTTACTCCAGTTCCCTAACTCTGCTCTAAATTTAGTGCCTGGAAATAACATTAGGTTTCTTAGATGGAGGAAAAACACCCCTCCTGTTCCACTTCATAGACTTACCATTAAAAGATAGGCAGTAGACTAATTTATCAGGCCTTTCTTCCCTCAGTAGTCACTGTGATATTTTTTTTAGTAGTCACAGTCACTGCATTTTTCTCTTGCTACAAAAGTCGAGCAGTGTACATGCAACTGCACAATTCTGCAATACACTGCTAACATGGACTTTCAGCCATGAAGCAACGTAAGTATGCCAGAATATGAGTCTTTTTATCCTCAGAAAAGATGTACCTGCAGCAGTGATTTTCTTCTAAAATGAGTGTCTTATGCTAAAAAGATTATTTTGAATTACATATGCCTGTCAGATTTTCTACTATAAACAGTATCTCACAGCACATTTTACCCCCTCCCCTAAAAAAAATCCCAAATAAAATAATAACTAAAACCCCTGTATCTTATTTACTTGAAAGTTAGCTGATAAGCATAAATGGTCTGCACTTTAATTTTAGGAAATGTTATATTGCTGTTTAGTTTCAGACATCAGAGGTATTTCTGTTAAGACAGGATGAACAATTACTTCCAAAAAATCTGGTTCATTTTCCCTGTAGAGAAGCAAGCAGCACCTCAAACAGAGCTTGATTAGGAGAAAGAGTGGCTCATGGGATTCATGAACAGAAAAAGAGTGAAAATTCATAGGACTTTCAATCCATAGGTCAAATAAGAGAGCAGTGGGATTTTCTATACAGAAATTCTCTGGACAAATTACAGATCTCTGGAAAGCTTCAGAACCTCATTACTGAGGGAAATAAAAATCATAAACAATGATTTGTTGGATGATTCCCATGCCAGCAGTTAAGAACCTATCTGTGTGCACTAGATGACAGCTAAGCATGCTTCAGAAAAGATTACCTCTCTGTCCAGCTGTGGCAATAATACAGCAATGACACCTGTGTCACCATGTAAAGAAAATGCTGGAGTTACTGGTGGATTTTGTGACACAATGCGGTATTTCAAGGTAGTATGCAGAGTATAAGGCTCATCTCTGTCCTCCGCAGTCACCTTTCCAACAATGACACCTGTGAACAATACAGCAATTTTTTGTTAAAGAAAAATCTGGAAATGATCAAAAGCTATTTGAACAGGTATTTATATTTTAGATACATGAAAATAGCTATATGATCATTTAGCTTTAAATGAAACTAATAAAAACACAGTAAATGGTACTAAAATACAGTAATGGCTTTTTTTTTTTCTTTCCTTCTTAGACAAAGTTGATATTATTGAGCTATCAGAAATAAATACCAAAATTTCTAGATTTCAGTTAGTGGTTTTGACAGTGTGTTCTAACTGACCATCTCAAATACAGATGAAGAGGAGTTGTAGGGAGAATGCAAAGGGAAGGTTCAGTCCTGCTTTGTGGGGAGAGCTGCTGTATTTTATGCCTATAGCCCCAGCAGTTTTGGAACTCCACTTTGTATCAGTAAGTAGAGCAGCTCAGACAGTGAAATGCAATTGATGTTTTGGGGTGAAGAGGAAGATACTTTGCTTGTTTTTTTTTTGTGAAGCACATTAGACTTTCCCCACTCTATAGCCTTAGCCTAAGATATGAGCAAGGAAGGGTATACAATGGCTTTTGCATTCCTTATTCTCCACCTTCCCCCCTGCTTTTGTCCTCTGTAACACAGATAAGTCAGTAACAGGCAAATCCCTATCTTTTACAAGTACATGCAGAAGCAAGACTTTGTCCCCTCCTGTCCTCTCTCAGGGAAAGTCCTTAGTTCATCAGCTCAGAAAATTACTCTAAGCTTAATCAAAAGCCTTTTACACCTTAGAACACATCTAATTTAGTTGCTT
The DNA here is from genome assembly GCF_033783945.1 of Neopsephotus bourkii. Classification (NCBI taxonomy): domain Eukaryota; kingdom Metazoa; phylum Chordata; class Aves; order Psittaciformes; family Psittacidae; genus Neopsephotus; species Neopsephotus bourkii. The sequence goes on along the minus strand of NW_026901251.1, from coordinate 3,285,261 downwards.
ATGAAACTAATCATTAAAAACTGCTGTGCTGTCAATCAACATTTTATGGAAACAGGCATCTTGGATAAAATGAAAAGAATAACATTTGGAAGTTCTTAGAAACACCAAATAATCTCAATTTTTAAAAACTTCTACTTGAAACAATACTTTTCAATATGATTGAGATGGCATTTTGGATTTTTTAATCCTTAAGAAATCTTGACCTGCTCTTTGCAAATTCTGTCTTTGCTGTAAAGAAATACTCCTTAGGAAATGCCACTGAAAGTGATTAAAAGGCAAAATTACACTTAGTCATACTGGTATGCAAATGAGCTGAGTAGTAGTAATTGTGTTTACCGATTTAGAACAATCCTTACCAGGTTTGGAATTTTCAGGGACAGAAAACTCAAAAAGGTCCTGTGTAAAATATGGAGCATTGTCATTATCATCCTCTATCCTGATTGTATGCACAAGTGGTACCTCTGGTGAATAACCATCTGGAGTGGTTGCAAAGCAAATGATCTGTAAGACATAAATTCAATAATTCACTTCATGCTTAAGCAACATAAAGTATTATTACACTTTCAGTTCAAAGGAGGAGTCAATAAAGTGAAATACAGCATGCAAAGCATAACCTGCTCAAGCCCAGTCTCCTCAGCCACATGAAAGGGGAAGTGACTGATACCTTATGACAGCAATACAAACCCTTTAAATGCTTTCCAATCTTCCCCCTTTCCATTCCTTGCACTACAAGTATTTGAATCTTCCTCCTCCCCCAACAATTCTGTCAAACATTTTTTTCCAAGTTGCTTGAGCACATTTTCCCAGGTGTCTGTGAGGCAATCTCAGACTTACCAAAAATTTTGACGTAAATATTTCTATTTAGAACAAAATCAAGAACAGCAGCAAAAGTATTTGTTCATTACAATCTGCAGTAATAGTTACTGCAAATTACCTGTTTGGAAGCAGTTTCTACTGCCTTCTTACACATCTCAGCCAGCAGAGAGAGCAGTGTACCTTGCTAACAAAACACTGAAACAGCTTGAGAAAGAGAGGCTCAGGTCTATAGTTTCTCATGATTTTGTTTTTATGCCACCTTACCAACCTTCCCTGAAAAACTCTGGGATAACTTCAAACTCTTCTCAGAAGTGATGCAAATCCAATAGCTCACTCATGCTGTAAATTATAGCATAAATAGCTCATTTATGCTGTAATTAGAGTCTAAGTAGTAAAAAGCAAAACTACTCTGTAGATGTAGATGACCAGATATTTATTTGTCACTGATTTCACCTCTGTAACACCAAAGATATTACTCAGATCTTGTCTGCTCCCAGATTTTCCTTGTCACCCAGCCTTCAAATACATGCATGACAGAAAAAAAGATTTAATTATATTTACACAGTTTAGGCCTATACCTGAAAGCTCGGATATTGTTCACGGTCTACTGCACGGGTAGCAAAGATATTCCCAGTTTCTCTTTCTATGTAAAACAAACCCTTTGGATCTTGATCAATTCCTGGTCCACTTGCAGAATAGTAAATGGTGTAGTTCTGAGCTGTATCTGACTGCACCTATAAAGAACACATTTTTTAAGCCCAAGGAAAACAGCATCATCCTTCTAATATATTTTCCCCCTTTTTCATGACCATATTTAGCACAGGCAGGAACTCTGAAAGAAAAAGCCAAGACTTGATATACCTCTACTTCTTTACCAGCTTAAGCTTCACAGAACAGAACAGCCTGCCATGCAATTACTTTCCTTTTCAATGTGTGTACACTGGGTTAGTTAATTCATACTCAGAAATGTTTATGATTATCAAACAATTAAAGAAATGACAGTGTGAATAAAAAAAAAGTATTTTCAAATCTAATCTTGCTAGAATACTGCACAAACAAGGCACAGTCAGATACAGATGGCTTACTTTTTCTGTCCCTGTTCAAGAGATTTCGGATTTAGTGCACCCGCTGAGAATGTGGTTTGCAAGAAGAGAAGGAAGAGCAAAGGAAAGTAGAAAGGGAGGAAATAAAAGGAGAGAGGAAGGAAGGAGACCACCCAGAGTATAGTCCAGAGATATGCCAATTCAGATAGCCTCTCTGCATTTCATTACAAGCATCAAGGAGGTAACATTAGCAGTTACCTATTTAAAAACACTCTCCTCCTCAAATACTTTCCTTACCTATTGAATGCCAGAAGTTAGGAAGGTAAAATTAGTATAAGAATAATTGCTCTGCACAGACTCTGTTATTACACTTGTCTCTACATATCTGCTACCAGCCACTCTGTAATCTAGTGAAGGCTAGATGGATCTATGATAACTTTAGTTCTTGCATTTCTCTTTCACGCCTACTTGTTTTACTACAGTAAGTACTTTTCCTAATAATATAGGTTATAGTCAGTCCTCAATGCTACAGGTACACACCTCGTGCTTCAGAAAGGATGCAGACATGCAAGTAAGATTTCCCTCACCCTGTGTTTACAAAACCATTTTCTAGACAATGTTTTCTGGGGGATTGTTGGATTTTTTTAATTACATGCTTTATTGATTTCCAGGCCAATGAGCTCTCTTCTGATAGTATGCCTCTCTTCTTTTACAATTTTTACACACTTCCAGTTCACCCCAACAACTGTGATCACAACTTGCTTCAGCAAAAAGATCTCAAGATACACACTGAACACAACAGGACAGAGGAATAATAGCTGGAATGGCATCAGTAGGGAATACAAGAGAGCTCACTTTTGTTCTTCTTTTGTCATAAAAGTCACACACAATACTAGCTTGGGTCATAAAATTAGGATTTGTATAAAATATACCTGCTGTATTTGTAGTGGAAAAGGTCCCAGTGAGTTCTCTATCATAACAGATGGAATAGGGCCCCACCTTCTTTTAGTTCGCTTGAGAACTGCATCTCTAGCATGTCTGGTCTTCTGTGTGTGGGCCTAGAAGACAAAAAGACAGGTAAGAATATACCCATATATTCTTAACTTCGTATTTTTGCTTAGCTACTGTTCTGAATTTTCATCTTTTTTATCCTCCATTTCAATTTTCCCACTAACCATTTTTTTCCAGTCTTAACTTCTGATTATGCCTGTGATAGTATTCCAAGACTTTTTTCATTCATTGTAATACTTTGCATGTTATCTGCTTTAATTCCTCAAACATGGCTTTCAAAATTCTTGACATTCCTGATTAAGTTCCTTGCTTTCTTTCATTTCCTTGCATCTTCCAATTCAGAAAGCAAGTCTGTGTTGACTTAAACAACACAGTAATCAACAACTGCTAAATAAAAATACACTCTAGCCCATAGTGCTTTGCCTAATTACTTGATTTCCAAAATTCAAACACAATTACTCAGCATGAAGCTGTACTCTATGATACAGTATTTCAAATAGGTATCTTGAAGCTAGAAGCTCACCTTCGTTTCTTCTTCCACCAAGCTAACATGTATTTTCTTTTCTACTTGTTCCTGAATATCTTTAAGTAATATAGTAAAAGTCTTCTTCTCAGCAGACAAAGAAACAGCAGATGTTGTATACACAGAACCATCCTCCAGAATTTTGAAGTTCCCATCACTGGAACTGATAAAATCTGCAGACTGAAGGCATTCTTTCAAATCAACTGTAAAAAATATATATATTCAGACAATAACTCACTGAGACAATAACATCTCTCAGAAAACAAACAGGAAATCCCTAAGTAAAAATTACATTTACTGACACAGGGAATCCTGAAAAATTTGCTCATTCCGCATTTAAGCATCACAAATATAGATTCTAGAACTCATTTATGCACTCAGATTTGACCAAGTTTACATTAGTTTCCACTCTTGTGTTCATAGTGTTCCCTAAAGGATATGGGTGCTTCATGATTATCTTTCAACAAGATACTATTATGCTGGTGAAACTACTGAAGCATCAAAGATGAACTAATATGTTTAAATGCAAAAAATGTTGGAGACACGCTCATTACTGGATCAGTAGCTATGACATTTGCCCCACAAAATCAGTGAAAATTATTAATTAATGAAAATGCCTAATGGTAATACTAAGTCTTATAATTTTTGCCTTCAGGAAGAAAACACAGACTGGTACAAAGTGATTTAATACTCTTGGGAGGACAAAGGCCTTTAAATTATGAAGCAGACAGATGGGAGAGATAAAGAGTACCTCTAGAACAAACAATTGGCAATTTTTAGTATGTACCTGATAGAAACCCATGCAGTTTATAGGAAGTACCAGGTAAGTTCAACATACTTCTGACGTATTTTTTTACTGCATTTGCTATCTCTTGTGGCTACAAAAACTTTAATGCACTTCAACAAATTCGGTTCATTAGCAAGTAAGTCAGCACTACAGCTTGAAAATAACCAAAATCAGGATACTCATAATGAACTGCAGTAGGACCACAGCACTAAACAACAATAATTTGGCATCCTGAAAAAGATGAAGGCCAGAGACCTAAATGCTAGACAAATGACCCGTGCAGAGTACAAGAGGTGTCAGTGTCGTGTTCTAAAAATCAAAACTTCTCAATACTCCTTCAACGATATGATAGTGGATAGCACCTCGTTCTATCAAAGCTGACTGCAAAATGCAGACTCAGAATTTCACCCCATATATGTAGTTGATATTTTCAATAAACTAAATTTCACATATCTCTCAAGAATGCAAAAACAGACTGGAAGCATCATTTTAATTATGACACAATTTCTTCCTTTCTTCCTTCTGATGTCTGTCTTTTAACTACTGAATTAAAAAGTTTTCTAGACTTCCTATAATACTGTAGAAGCGGTTCCTTTCCTTTGTCAACAAAAACTTAGTGTTGCAGAGAATACCACTGGCTCACTTGAAGGCGTCACATATTGCTGCATATTACAGCACTGCAGTTCCAAAAATACCAGACTGGAGGTTTTGTTTCTGTTACGTGAGTCAACATTATGCTCAGTTAGCCATAGCTTTGTGGGATCTTTTTCTTTACAGCTTCTTGTACTGTGTAATTCAGAAATATTAAAATACCTTGCAACAAGCAGGAAAATCCTGACTCATTTTATTTTCAAGGTACGGTCCTTGTATCAATGCAAAATACATTATGCTTTCGCAATAAATATTTAAGTAATGTCTTTCAACCTATAAAAGTTTTGTTGAATTTTTGTTTAAAAAAAAAAGCCAAAACAGTTAGTTCAATGCTATTCTTATGCTCTCAACTATATGCAATTCCTTTCATAGCACTATAATAACATGAAGTTTGGGGTTCATGTAAATGAAATTTACACAGAGAAATGCTAAAGTCTCTGCGAGTTTGCTAATTACTTAAACAGCTGTAGCAAACTTTCATTTAAAAAAATAACAGTAAGGGCAGTGAGCTTTTGTTTTTAAAGCTAGATTTTCCCAGCATTTGTATGCGATGAACTACTGATCCACTTTACTTGTCCCTTCTACAGGAACTTGGATTAAGATCGCAGATTTGGGGCATATTCCTCTGTTATTTTAGGATTTACACAGGAGACCTCTGAATCCTCAAATTCAATCTCAGCCCTGTTGCAGCTCTTATGCTATAGACTTTCATAGACTGGTCAGGGCTAAAAGAGAAAAAAAAAAAAAGGAAAAGAAAACTAAAACCAAAGAAGAGTGTGGTGTTTCTTTCTGGTCTCCTCTATTCCTCCCAGTAAATTGTGAACTGCCATAAATCCAAAACAGACCATGCAGTCAGACAGGCGCACTCTCCCAAATGAATGTGCATGTAGGACATCTTTGCAACGTGTTCTTTTGCATGCCCTGAATGTCCCAGCACCACTGAGCAGTCAGTCATTTGTGTGTTTCACAGAGCAGCAGCTTCCGGGTGCTTGGTTGTGTGCATTTTGTCTCCTTTTTTTCCTTTTCCATTATCCAAATTACTTACTACTTTCTTCATATGACTCTGTGGCTTATGGGTGCACTTTGGAATATCAAGCCACTTATATAAATATTAAGCCTTAGACTCAAAACATTAGACTCTCTCATTCTTGTTTTAAAATAAACACTGTAACCTGACAATAGCTGTTTATGCAAAAGTCAAATGGAGATGGCGTTCAAATCCGTAACAAACATAGGGCGTATCCTTCATAAAAAGGCTGATCCAGCTGTTTAACTGGCTGTCCAGTCATCCATTCAATCCATTAAAAAAAAAAAGGTTTCCTTTACTGTTAACAGCGTCCCCAGCAAAGGTGCAATGTTGTATTGATAGGACCTTGCAGTTTCTCACCTCTGCCAACTAAGGTCTCAGCCTGTAGTTCAGAAGGAACATGAAAAATTACTTTCTTGCAAGCTTCACAGCACAAACTCAGTACCTAGAAAACAAGTTAAGAAATCATGAAAACAAAAAATAATTACATGGTATTTTGAATAACAACTACAGACACTGAAACTGCCTTTGATTCATTTGTTTTTTAAGACTAGCCAGTGCAACAGCACAGAAAGCTCTAAAGCTAAAAACTCAGGTACTATGCAGCATAGCATGTAAAGTTTCAAACTGGAAACAAGATCTGACTACTGCTCCTGGATCTGTCCACGGCTTGTGTTTTTTCTACTGAAAATCACAGTAGCACTGACATTAACAAAAGTTCCCTCTAACTAGAAGATTTCACCTACACAATTACTTCAGTAGTGATAAGATAAAATACAGCTTGGCTGTGCGCTCCCTCTAAGAGCATTCTTTGGCCGATTTAGATCCAAGGTCCCTAAGTATTAAAAATCAATCCATTAACACTCAGTTCAGTAGAACTGTGGTGATGCTTAACATTAAAGGGACAAGTATCTTATTAAAACCATATGACGACACCCGCACTTACATATCACTATGCATCTTCAAAGTACGTTCTCAACAAACTAATTAAATCTAGCTTCAGCAATTAGATATGACATAAATAAAATGTTGTGTATCACACCAGTGCACTCCCATATAACCAATTACAAAATGGGGTCCTCCTCAAAATTCAAATGAATAGTAGATAACCAGACCTTTTTATAAAAAGAATCATGCAGAGGTACAAAGATTTCCTCAGCACAGAGCAATGTAGTCCTATCCTCAGATTATATATATACATATATAATGGTTATATATATATATATGATGTGTGTATATATATCTTGCCTGATTTCCATCCAGATGTTTAAGATTGTAATCCAAGAATCACGCAGCCAAATAAACAAAGAAATAGAAAAATGTAAATAAATGCATTTACCCTTTTAAGTATATTTATTCCTTCAGGATGAAAGTCTAGCAAAAAGGAAAGCAATTTTTATTTTGCACATACCTTTAGGATTAAAGGTACATAAAAGTAAATAGCTAATGGAAATTCTGAAAATGACTTGTGATTCTTATTTAGAAAATAATTAAATAAAGATACTTTAAGATTTTTAAGACATTAGGAACCTTCAGAAAAGCTATGATCAGATAAAAACTGAAGCTGAAATGTGGAATTTAATCACTGCATTAAAGTAATTTAAATGTGGTGTCTGCATCGTAAAAGCTCTTTATACTGTTCCTTCTATATATATATATACACACAGAGATATAAAAATACTTATACATGAAACAATTTAAGCATTCCAGTTTATGTATTAGTGGGCACTTTCCTTATTAACAGATACTTACTAAAACACTCTCTCTTGGCAGACATTGTACTGATTTTTAAGTTATTAAATCACACCATCTTAATACATTGTTCTACGATATTTTAAGAATCAATGACAACTAATTTTGAAATACTAATGCCAAGTTAGTCTGGTGTCAGCACGAAGAACTATGGAGGAGTTAATCAAATGTAAACGGCAGCTATGTACCAAGATACAACGAAACACCAAGGAAACCCCCATTATATGTATGAGTAAACTCGCCTGGGTTTCATTACCAGCCTAGGAAAGGCAGGCATGCCTAGTGTCTGGAATAGTAACACTTTCATTAAAATGTACATATATAATTAACATAAAAATAATAAATTCAGTGCTTCGACACTACCAAGTATTTTTCTTTCGGGCTCAAACGATCAGAAACGGTTTTTTGTGTTAATGCAATGATAATAGGCAAGAAAGGGGGTGAGAAACAAATCACTTTCATTCATTAAAAAGAAAAAAAAAAAAAAAAAAAGCGATTTCCCCGCTCTCCCCGACAATGGCCTTTCTGTAGTTGATAATAATCTACAAATACAGTAAACTGGAGGTAAGGAAATGGCTCAAATTGTTCAACGCACAGCCAACTTTTCCACGGGAGCTTAACGCTCTCCGCATCACACGCACGACACTTCCCACGGAACGGGACAGCCGTCGGGGGGGGCAGAAAGGGGAGATCTAAATAAAATGAACTGCGGTTTCTTTTCCTCCGAATGACCAGAAGCATCATCAGCTATCAGACCGTGGGTCCTCCGAGCAACCTCACGGCAAAAACCTCAACCAAAAGCCACTCTACCACCAGTCCGAAAGCTAACTGAACCACTAACTGGCTTTCTCTCTCCGCCGAAGCCTCCCCCGACACGCCGGCTGCGGCACCCCGAGATGCCGCTCAGCAACCACGCTCCCCTTCGCGGGCGCTCGCACCTGAGAGAGGCCCCCGCAAGGACCCCGCCGAGGGAAAAGCTTATTGGGAATAAAGGTCAACCCGCTATGGTTTCGCGGTGAAACAAAGTAACAGAGCGGAGGAAAAGCGCCGCTGCACACCACAAGTGCGTTACCGGACTCCACGACAGCGCACCCCCGCTCCGTTCGCCCTTACGCCCCCCACTCACTCCCTTCTAATTTCTTTCTCACTCACCAGGAGGCTGAGGACGAGGCAGGGGACTGCAGGGGCCATAGCGCTCGGGGGAAGGTGGCAGCCGCCGCCGTCGGTGCTGCCACGGCGGTCGGGCGGACGAGAGAGTGCGCGGTGCCGGCGCAGGCGGCGTGTCTCGGCAGCGGGCCGTCTCCCTCTGTCCCCTCCCGTCTGCCAGAGGAGCCGGCCGGTGGGGAGGGTGGGACCGCGCGCAGCAGCAGCGGCGACTTTAATTACTTTCTTCTTTTTTTTTTACCCCCTCTTTAGGGTAATGCCTGTCCCGGGCACAGCGCTGGGACACCCCGCCCGCCCCGCCTCGCTCTGCCCTGCCCTTCTCTGTCCTGCCCTGCCCGCCCACCTTCGAAGCGAGTCAACGGCCCTCCCCTTTGCTCCCCCTCCTGTCCTGTCGCGGTGCCGATTCAGCGCGGAGCGACGCGCAGGAGAAGGCGAGGAGACATAGGCCCCCCGCGGCTCGAACCCTGCCTGCCCCAGCTCCGGGGCGCGGACTCCTCGCGGCCCTACGCCGTAGCCCACCCGGGTCTGCGCAGGGTCTGTTCAGTCGGGGCGATGTAAGCCCCCGACCGCCATAGCGCACTCCCGGCCGGGGCGGGACGGGACGGAGGAGATGAGCTGGGCGGGTTGGAGGAGTGAGGGTGTTTGGTGGGAACGGGTTCCTGGGTTACTTCGACTTTGGGGGCAGATTTGTTTTTTTGGGAGGGTTGTTCGGGCTCAGGCCGCGTGTGCTCACCAGGGTTTCGGAGTGGCTTTGAGAGAATAATAGCAGAGATAATAAAGTTGGAAATGCAGTTGCACAGCACAGGCAGGAGGTGAGCTTTCGGAGGAAACGCCCTGCAATTGAAGACCTTTAAGCCTCAGTGGAGCATGGCATTTCTGTTGCAAGCCAGTCGGTACTGAGATTTTTATTTCATGCTTTGCTTCAGAAACAATACTGATTTGCAACTTTTTTAATCTGCCAATCGAAAAGAAGATCAAGTGGACTGGTAAATACATTTCAATATTCATGTTCAAATGCACAATTAGGAAGCAAAAAAAAAAATGTAAAAAACAAAACCTTCCCATTTCTCACTATTTCAACATAATAAGGGACATCAATGACAATGTTGTGTCTGAAAGCATAGGACCTTCACTTCTTGAGGTCACCAACACTGCTAGTGGTGAGAAGATAGGGAGAGGTGCAACCATCAGGCAATTGCAGTGGGACACTTGCACATCTGTGTGGGCATAAGAAATGATGGAATGGCTGAAACCACAGCCATGCTCCCCTGTAGATATTTGGGCAATCTGTAGAGGTTTGGACTCAATGGGTTAGTTACAAATGCATCCAGGGCGTGGTGTGCTGGGAACGCAAGAGGTAGATTGAAACTGTTCCTTGGGCATAGGGCACTGAGATAACCTGTGGTAAACTGTGATAATGCTCACAACTGTGTGCTGCAGTACATTGTGTATGTTGCAGACCAGCTCTGCTGATGGTTACAGCATAAACACAAAACATTGTCCAAACTCACACTGTGATCCTACAGACTAAATGGAAGCAAAGGAAAAATGAATGCAGTTTTTCATTTTTTGCTGTTGTTTGAACTGGTAAAGCCTGATTTGTCATAAGAAGCAGCCTCGTGTTCTTGGCCTTTCAGTCATCTCCACCTCTCATGTCCCACCTCAGGTGTTCAAGTAAGCACATGACAAAAGCCCGCAGTGCCCTGCAGTCCCAGCAGCTGTACTCAACCTGTCACTTTGCCACAGTGGGTTTCACAGTTAAGTAATAAGCATGGGGCCTAATTTCTAAATGTATAAATTCATTATGCTCCGTCCAAGCAGTTGTAGACATAGGAGGGGAATGAATTTGTCTGGACCTGCAATAATTTCCAGAAGTAGTAACCCAGAATGCTAACCTTGTGGTCAGAACTTCATTTTTTGAGCTTTTTAATTCTTTGTTTAGTGTCAGTGTGGGATAAACCCACATCTGTCAGAATAGGTGCCTAGACTCGGTTGTCCCAGACTCTCTATTCCAAAGCCCTAATTAACTGTTTTAAAACTCTGGCCTGGCTTTGTACCACTGCATTTTCCTCCTCCTACCTGATGTTCAGTATTTGCAGTAGCACACTGGACCCCTACACTGAATATGAAGCTCCTTCTATGGTTATAAGAATTTCAGGAGTGCAAGGGGGGGCCCAGGTAAATACTGGCAGAAAGGATACATGGAGGATGTACATGGCAGGATGGGGTCGTGGTGCCTTCAGCCCAAGGCTATCTGAAGTGACAGCCTTGTTCTGATTTTTCCTGGCCATTGGCTTACTGCCACAGTAGAAGAAAGCACACTGGGCTGGATAGGCCATTGGGAATGACACAACATGGTTGGTAGCTCATGTGTTCCTATGCTTACATGAGCTTCTCCCAGAAAATGTGGAGCCATTCTTAGTGTCAGTAGCATTAAAGTTGCTCTCCTGTTCAGAAATCCAGTTGGAAATTCCACCAGAGTGAGTAAATGCCTTTCCATCGCAGCACTTTTTAGAGTCATTCATGCGTTCTTCATCACCAGGAAGCATTTGTACAGCAGAGAGGTATTTGAAAATGGGCTGACCTGCCCATCGGAAGAGTTAGGTTGTGTAACTGCAGTAAATCCCTGCCCTGTGTGTTCTGTCTGTGAGCTTGTGGACACATTTCAAGGCTTTTGTTTGAATGTGAGGAATCTCCCATAGCTGGAGCTCTGCATTAACTCTCTTCTTTTTTTTGTGCCTTTGACCTCAGTTATGCATGGATATGCTTATATTTAAAGCTCCTGTGAGTGCATTCTTAAGGCTAGAGTCTTATTCCTTAGTAAGAATGTGAGGAGGAAAGAAGTCCTTTGTTTCATGCTACTTTTGCCATGTCCACGAAAGCCACATTGTTACAGAATGAATCCTCCAACAGTGTTAACTCAAACTTTGATGGCATTCTGCATCACAGACTTGGACAAAAAAAAAAAAATAAAGTTACTTAGAATCATAGAATCATAGAATGGTTAGGGCTGGAAAGGAACTTAAGATCATCAAGTTCCAACTCCCCTGCCATGGGCAGGGACACCTCGCTCTAAACCATATCACCCAAGGTCTCGTCCAACCTGCCCTTGAACACTGCCAGGGATGGAGCATTCACAGCCTCCTTGGGCAACCTAATCCAGTGCCTCACCACCCTAACAGGAAAGAATTTCCTCCTTATATCCAATCTAAACTTCCCCTGTTTAAGTTTTAACCCATTACCCCTTGTCCTATCACTACAGTCCCTAATGAAGAGCCCATCCGCAGCATCCCTATAGGCCCCCTTCAGATACTGGAAGGCAGCTATGAGGTCTCCACTCAGCCTTCTCTTCTCCAGGCTGAACAGTCCCAACTTTCTCAGCCTATCTTCATATGGGAGGTGCTCCAGCCCCCTGATCATTCTCGTGGCCCTCTTCTGGATTTGTTCCAACAGTTCCATGTCCTTTTTATGTTGAGGACACCAGAACTGCACACAATACTCCGAGTGAGATATCACAAGAGCAGAATAAAGGAGCAGGATCACCTCCTTCGACCTGCTGGTCACGCTCCTTTTGATGCAGCCCAGGATACGGTTGGCTTTCTGGGCTACAAGTGCACACTGCCGGCTCATGGTCATTTTCTCATTGACCAGCACCCCCAAGTCCTTCTCCGCAGGGCTGCTCTGAATCTCTTCTCTGCCCAACCTGTAGCTGTGCCGTGGATTTTTCCAGCCCAGGTGTAGGACCTTGCACTTGGCATGGTTCAACTTCATGAGGTTGGCATCAGCCCACCTCACAAGCATGTGAAGGTCCCTCTGGATGGCATTTCCTCCCTCCAGCGTATCAACCAAACCACACAGTTTGGTGTCATCAGCAAACTTGCTGAGGGCGCACTCAATCCCACTGTCCATGTCAGCAATGAAGATGTTAAACAAGACTGGTCCCAACACCAATCCCTGCAGGACACCACTCGTTACATGTCTCCAGCTGGACATTGAGCCATTCACAACTCTGTGTGCGGCCATCTAGCCAGTTCTTTATCCACCGAGTGGTCCATTCATCAAATTGATGTCTCTCTAATTTAGAAACAAGGATGTCATGTGGGACAGTGTCAAACCCCTCGCACAAGTCCAGATAGATGACATCAACTGCTCTACCGCTGTCCATCAGTTCTGTAGCCCCATCATAGAAGGCCACCAGATTGGTCAGGCAGGATTTGCCCTGAGTGAAGCCATGCTGGCTGTCACCAAGCGCCTTGTTGTTTTTCATGTGCCTTAGCATGCCTTCCAGGAGAATCTGCTCCAAGATTTTGCCAGGCACAGAGGTGAGACTGACTGGTCTGTAATTCCCCAGGTCATCCATTTTCCCCTTCTTGAAAATGGGGGTTATATTTCTTTTTTTCCAGTCATCGGGAAGTTCACCTGACTGCCATGATTTTTCAAATATGATGGCCAGCAGCTTAACAACTTCATTTGCCAGCTCCTTCAGGACCTGCAGATGGATTTCATCAGGACCCATGGACTTGTGCATGTTCAGATGATTAAGATGGTCTCAAACCAGTTTCTCTCTTACAGTGGGCCCAAGGTCTTCATTCTCACAGTCCCTGCATCTGCCTTCCAAGACTTGGGTGGTGTGGTCAGAGCCTTGCTAGAGAAGACCGAGGCAAAGAAGTCATTTAGAACCTCAGCCTTCTCCAAATCCTGTGTAGCTAGTTCACCCAAGAGCTTCCTGAGTGGCCCTACTTCCCCCTAATCTGTTTTTTATTTGCTATGTACCTGTAAAATACCTTCCTGTTATCCTTAATATTCCTAGCCAAGTTTAATCCTGACTGGGCCTTAGCTTTCCTAACCTGGTCCCTACCTTCCCGGACAACATCCCTGTACTCTTCCGAGGCCTCCTCTCCTTGCTTCCACTTTCTCTAAAACTCTTTTCTCATTTGAATTTTCCTCAGGAGCTCCTTATCCATCCAAGGAGGTTTCCTGGCCCTCCTGCTGCACTTCCTTCTGGTTGGGATGCAACACTCCTGAGCTTGTAGCAGGTGATCCTTGAAGACCAACCAAGAGTCTTCAGCTCCCCTGCCCTCTAGGGCTATATCCCATTGGACCTTACTAAGCAGGTTCCTGAAGAGGCCAAAGTCTGCTCTTTTGAAGTCTAGGCCACTGAGCTTGCTGCACGCTCTTCTCACTGTCCTAAGGATCTCAAATTCAACCATCTCGTGGTCGCTGCATCCAAGGCTGCCCTGCAGTTGCCCATTTCCAATGAGCCCTTCTCTGTTGGTGAGCACAAGGTCAAGCATGGCACCTCTCCTTGTCAGTTCCTCTGTTACTTGCAGAAGGAAGTTGTCTTCCACACAATCGATGAACCTCCTGGATTGCTTGTGCCGGGCCATACTGTCATTCCAACAGATGTCAGGGGGGTTGAAGTCACCCATGAGAACGAGGGCCTGTGAGCGTGAGGCTTTTCCTATCTGCTTGTAGAGTGCTTCATCCGCAGTTTCCTCTTGATCAGGAGGTCTATAACAGATCCCCACAGTAATGGCTCCCATCGCTGTTTTCCCTTTAAGCCTGACCCACAAGCTCTCTGTTAACTGATCACCAATCCCCAGACAGAGTTCCATACTCTCCAGCCTATCCCTAACATAAAGGACAACTCCCCCTCAGCGCCTGCCAGGCCTGTCTTTTCTAAAGAGTCTGTAACCTTCCATTCCAACACTCCAGTCATAGGAGCCATCCCACCATGTTTCTGTGATGCCTATAATATCATACCCCCATAGATGAGCACAAATCTCTAATTCCTCGCTTGTTCCTCATGCTACGGGCATTTGTATAGAGGCATCTGAGCTGAGCTCCAAATGAAGCCGGCTCATTGGCTGGAGCAGCCGGAATATCTCTGCATTGCTCCAAGCATTTATTATAGGTGCTGGCAACTGACTGGGTGGGTTGGGATGGAATGATGCCCCCCTCCCCCAACACATCTAGTTTAAAGACTCCTTGACCAGTCTGGCAAGCCTCCTACCAAAACTGCTCTTCCCCTTCTTTATCGGACCAGCGCCACCAGCCCCCGCTAGACCTGGCCTACAAACTTGGGTCCCATGTTCTAGACACCCAAACCCCTGACTGTGACACTACCCTTTTAATCATTTATTAACCTGGCTAATCCTCCTAGCTTTTTTTAGGTCCTCCCCTATATCCTGAAGAATAGACGAAAAGACTATCTGAGCTCCAGAGCCCTTAACCACCTCTGCCAGGGCTCTGTAGTCCTTCATTATGTTCCCCAGGCTACTACTGTCTATATCCCTAGCACCCACGTGTATCACCAGAAGTGGGTAATAGTCTGTGGGACTTACCAGAGCAGACAGCCTCTCTGCCACATCCCTGATCCATGCCCCTGGTAGGCAACACACTTCCCTTGAGACTGGGTCAGGCCGACAGATGAGTGCTTCTGTCCCTTTCAAAGTAGAATCCCCTACAACTACGACCCGCCGCTTTTTCCTGGCAGCACCAATAGAAATCTTTACTAGTGCATCAGCTGATACTTGTAACTTGATTAGCTTGGATCCCACTTAATATATGGGATTATTAAAGACTAGTAGGATCAACTAGCATGTGAATACATATGAAATATTGGAGAATTAGCATGACTTTTGTAGAGGGAAACTATACCTCACAAATCACCAGCAGTTCAATGCTGGGCTCAATGAGCATATTGCTAAGTTTCACCTAATCAGTGCTGGAGAATTCAGAAAGTTTGATAAAGCCTGTCACCAAAAAAATCCTAGTGAAAATTGCAATAGGAGGAGAGGTTTTACTGTGATCATTGATTGCTTAAAATGAGGAAAAGAAGAATCACAGAAGTTGTGCTGTAGTGGAGGCTGACAGCTGGAACTTGTCCATATATTCATAAGAGATGTGGGAAACAAACTTAAGAGTAGCACAGTAACAGTGGAGAAACAGTTGTATTCATGACAGCCAAATCTAAGACTGACTGCCCAAAGTTACACAAGAATATTACCATATTGAGTGAACAGGTGATAAATTGCTAACTGAAATTTCCAATTAATATAGTAATGGAAAGTTTACCTAAAGTGAAAAGAGCAGAATGTTGTTACCTCACTGAAAATAGATTTGGGGTAGTTCTCTAGGAGTATAGTGAGCTCAGTGACCAATGTCAATCAAAGGGAAATAAAACAGCAGTCATTATTTGGAAAGAAGCAATATAAACCTCTTTTTGTTTAATTTTATATATTCTCTGTAACCATGGGTATCATCATGTTATTAAAACCAGTTTGCAATTCTATTCAGCCATTTCATAAAAGGAGTAGTAAAAATAAAAACAGATTGTGAAGAATATGTGGAGCAGGATTCTTGAGCTTGGAAAAAAGAAGTGGTGTGGTAGAGTCTGCAGTATTGGTAATGATATAGAGAAGGTGAGCTGGGAAGGACTGCTTATTGTTTCTGATAATCCAACTGTCGGAATAAATAGACGATGGATATTAAAAGCAGTACCACCTTTGGTTCAGAAAGCTGTAAAATGCTTATTATTGGAAGCTGACAGGGTATATGGCAGGAAGGTATATTCAATTTTTTTTTATTTCTACTCTTTCTATAAAGTCAGCTACTTTCTAGTGCTAAGGGCAGCAGACTATTGAGCTGGAAGAGCAAACCAGTTCTACTCTGAACTGCCTAAGGAACTTAAGGAGCTAGATGTTCCTTAGGCAGTTCAGAGTACTTTCGTAGCCGGCTGTTCTCAACTCCTCACAGCATGTAGAACAATGTAATGCCAACAAAGGACAAGGAAAACATTAAGGCCACTTTTCACTGTGCAACAGGGTGGTGCAACCTTTTCTGGTCAAGTAACTGAGAACCTGTAGCCAGATGTTTACGTTGGAAGCATGCCTGGATGTGAAATTTGCTTCCTTGGTAGGCCAATTGAGAAGACAGAGGCCCAGCACATGTTTTGGTCAGGGGTTTCTGTTACTCTACATTGTTAATAAAATGTGTTAAATATTCTTAATTTAGGTCAGGCATGCTAATTACCTTAAGAGTGCCTGAACAATAAACGATAATGACCCTGAGAAACTAATTAGCTTTGAAAATTTGGCTTTCTTAATCATCAAAGAAGATGGGGTAAAGCTCATCTTTAATTTAGAAAATAATTATTATCAGTGGTCTGAGGCTTTACACATTACTCATTCCCACACGAGGGTTAGATTGAATAAGACTCCAGAGCCTATAACCTCATGCTTTTGCACTTGTCTTTTTCTCATAATGAAATGAAAACATACTCTGAAATCTAAGATTAAATCTCTGATTTTGAAATTGTTTTCGTTTAAATGTTTGTCTAAATTTTAAGGTATGTCAGTTTTACATCACAGAATGGTTAAACATACATTCTCTGCTGAAGCTAGCTTTTCTTGTTTGTGCTTAGCAATTCTCATTATTATTATTTGTTTATAAAACCCACTATTTGCCTAGCAAAAGATGGACTTTTCATGATCTGAGTGTAGCTGTTGTCACAGCAGAACTCGATTTTCATGTGCTTTTTTGGAACTGGGAACTAATCAGGTATTTCGTTGTGTTATTTCAAACAAATGCTTGATAATTTTTCTTTGCCATTTAAATATATATATTTCTCCAGATCTTTATATAAAAATATATTTCAAGAAGTTGTAACATTTTATTAGTTTCCTGTTTTAATAAAATCAATTTAAATGCAGATAACTAAAGTTTACACTAAATCAAAATAAGTTATTTAATATTTCATGGGCCTATTTAACACTAGGATTAAAAAAAAAAAGCCTCTCCAGGTGAAATGCCAGGAAAATAGTGGCTGCCATGTCAGTTTTCTTGGAAGTGAGGAGCCTGAATATTCTACCTTTAAGTGACAGTGAAAGAAATATTGAAGTTTTTCTTGCCAGGCTAAAGCCAAAAAACAAAGGAAAAAAAAGAGCTCATATTAAAAGTAGCTTCTTCAAAATTAGATCAAAACTGTGTCCAAAACAAAGGAATTTAAAAAGAGGTGGTTCATGGTGAAGCGTCATAAACTAACAATGGAAAAAAATCAGCAAGAGTCGAAATATGTCTTGTAAATAAGAAATTCAGTGCAGCTTTTTGTGTGTGTTTAACAAGTTCCTCTAAATGCTGCTTGTGCCTCTTTTGTTTTGATATGACAAATGACAGAGAAAAGTCTACCATGGGTGATATGATCTAGACAGTCAAATAGTAGCTATGATAAGAACTAACGGTGTTTATAACCAACTAGTCTTTACTATTACCAAAATATAAGTATTTGTTTCCTAAAAGTGTACACACTTGGTCCTGAATTACAGGAAAAAACATAAACAGCTTTTAATGCAGAAATACCCCTCACAGTAAAAGTCATTGTTGTTTCAAAGAAAATCCTAAGTTATTACTAAGGGGCACTTGGAAAGCAAGTGGAATCTTAAGAATTATTAGCTTTGGAAAAGAGGATGCAAAATAGAAAACACAATCATGCCACTGTGTAAAGCCATGGATTTACACTTTAAATACTGCATGCTGATCCAGTCATTTCTGCTTATGGGAGGCAGAGAAGCTATCAAGACTGGAAATAAAAATGAGTGTTTCTCATATAACGAAGCTAAATGCAGTGTCAGAAATGTAAGACACTAGGTGGAAGGTCAGAGTTTTGAGAAAAAGGATGATGACAGAGTTGCAATGTAACAAGTGACATTTAGAGAATAATAGGGAATGTTTAGTCACAGTTTCTTGCAAGCTGAGAATTTAGGCATCAAATGAAATGATCAGACAAAAGATATAAATCAAATAAAAGCAGTCACTTTTATTTGTATAGTAAATAGTCCACTCAGTGCTATCACATTGTGGAGGACAGAAGTATATCTATGTCAGGAAAAGGGTAAACTAAAAATAAAACAGGGTGTGTTCATCTGTGTTTGCTAGAGACATGAGTCTAAACTCTTGGCTGTGGAAGTCCCTAATCACTGACTGGCAGAGTTGGAGAGCATACATGGAAAAGACCATGCCACACATGCTTTGCTTCATGTACTTTCCCCCCTAAACATCAGTTACAATCTGCTGTGAGAGACTCGATTAATATAATGGATCTATAATAGGCTGTGGTAAACAGTTTAATTTTATTCTCCTGTCATAAAGTCTGCCAAATTTTCCTAGAGATCTGGCAGAGTTGAAGGTTCTAAGTGATATGAGACAAATGTGATTTCTTGCCTTGTAAAAGGTCATAGGGCCTATTTAAAGTTGGACTTAGTTCTGTATCATGTTTTCTTTTCTATTTTCTTAATTATATATTAAGCAAATTATTAGAGTAGTATATCTAAATAGGAAAAAAAACATTGAAAATAGCTTGCTGAATACTTTTAAACAGGAAGTATTTGTTCTGCACAGCTTTATTTTGTCTTACATCAAAGATGCATGATAAAATTGTATAGGAGGGGCTGATATGGGAGGTGCTTGAGTATTATTCATCAAATATTTTTTTTCCTGTACTAGCTTTGCTAATCCTATGACTCCTTTTTACTCATGTCAGGTATTAAAACTGAAACTACCCATATTCTTTGCACATAAGAGAACAATTAGGTAGAAATCTCTTGAAGAGGTTATTTTAAGAACAAAAGCACTCCTCTAGCACATTGGAGAGTTTTTATAATCTGCATAATAAAGTTCAATATGGGATAGAAAACTCATTGAAACTATGACAAAAGTACATAGTAGTCTGAATTATGGGAAATTTTAGATTTCCTAGACACAGTATTAACAAAAAAAATAAATACACAACTTACAGGAGTAAGCAATCATACCATGATAACAGTTCAATACCAGACAGATTTTTTTACTGATTAAAAGAATGTAACTGCCATGTTACATTCACTTTAAAAACATGAATCTTAATTTAGAGTGGAGACTGAGCAGTGTGAAAAGTTGTCCGAGAAAGTAAACTTGGAATGGATGACCTCAGATAGATTCAAAACTGCCACGGTAGGTTCAAATGCAGGGTGACAAACAGGTTGGTAATAATTAAAGCTTCAGATTTCAGGACACCAAATTTTGGGGCTGTAAAGCAACTATGAGGCACCCATGGACTGAAAGATGAAAAAAGAATCACATGAAGATAAGATTTCTGTAGTCTGGGCTTGAGTGTAAAGCAGGAGTAGTACACGGATAGGGTGGAACCATGGACCTGCCTGGACCAATAAAGGCCTAAGTACAAGACATCATAGGGAATCAGGGGTTTTACTGAAATGGGAAGGTTATTGATCTGTCGGTCAAAAAGTAGAAATATACAGTGAATTGTGTGAACGGCAAAATATCTGTCTGAGCTAGATCTTTCAAAAAACCTAAAGGAAATTATGAGAAGGTTTCTAACCACACTACGATACCGGTAATATGAAGAGGACAAGTGCAGCCATATCCTCAGGATCAGGTGGAGAAAAAGGGACATTTGAATGTCACAGATCTTAATGCTTTGCCCCAGTTTTAATATAAGAAATTATATATACAATTAAGGAAAGATTATCCAACAAGGACAGGAAATTGAAATGATCACATCTATGGTGAACACAAAAATAAGCATGATTTTGTGAAATCTGAACAGCCTGGGTAATATCCAGTAACAGTGATTTTTAAGGAACCTGCAGTTTTGGGTGTGGTACTTTATTTATTTCCACTAGAGAATAGTAAATATGAGAGGTATATCTGAAAAGGAGAAGTGGGATATCCAACAGAATTCTTCATTTATCCTTAATGCAGTATGCTGTAGCAAATACTGAAAGGAAGACTAACCAAAACCATGTAGCTTAAAAAAGATAAATTCAACATGGTTTTGGGAAAAGTAGATTGTGTCATGTTGTAGTATATCTTTCTTTTACATCCTTCAGCTGGGATCAGTGTGGTCAATTTAATAATCTAGATTTAAGTAAAGCATTGATTCAAAGGAATTAAAATTAATATCAATGAAATGAAAGTGGGAATTAAAACAAGGGCTATGGAAATATTATCATGATAGCTGAAGGGAAAACTAAAATAAGATATGTAGATAAGAGACCTGCCCAGCTGGATAGAGGCTAGAAATTAAATTTTCCAAGAACCTTAAAAAAAAAAAGCCTTTAAAACAGTTCTGTTTAATATTGTTATTTATGATACTGCTTTAAAAATTTTAGATTAATATTTGCATTAATAATCCATGGTGTGGATGATGCAGTGCTTGGAAAATAGTGCCAGTGTTGATAGCAGCAGATGGGTCACACATTCTGAAATGAAACTAGAGAAAAAATAGCATAATAGAAAGCAATGCACATAGTAACTAAATCCAGAATTTTCACTCTAAACAGAAGGCTTATCAGCTGGAGTTGGAACTTCAAGAGGGGGAACTGGAATTACTGATAGATCACAGGACACTATCCTGTCTAGAATGACAAGGAGTCATTTTAAGATCACAAAAATTATTTTCAGTAAAAACAGATGAATTTTAGCATTAGTGACACTTCAAGTTTTTACCATCCATGCTGTCCTCCTTTCCTGTAGCTTTTATTGCTGAGCAGACATCACAGAATCATAGAATCATAGAATAGTTAGGGTTGGAAAGGACCTTAAGATCATCTAGTTCCAAGCCCCTTGCCACGGGCAGGGAAACCTCTCACTAAACCATACCACCCAAGGCTCTGTCCAACCTGGCCTTGAACACCGCCAGGGATGGAGCATTCACAACTTCCTTGAGAAACCCATTCCAGTGCCTCACCACCCTTACAGTAAAGGACTTCTTCCTTATATTCAATCTAAACTTCCCCTGTTTAAGTTTTAACACGTTACCCCTTCTCCTATCACTACAGTCCCTAATGAAGAGTCCCTCCCCAGCATCCCTATAGGCCCCCTTCAGATACTGGAAGGCTGCTATGGGGTCTCCACACAGCCTTCTCTTCCCCAGGCTGAACAGCCCCAACTTTCTGTTCCTATCTTCATATGGGAGGTACTCCAGTCCCCTGATCCTCCTCGTGGCCCTTCTCTGGACTTCTTCCAACAGTTCCATGTCCTTTTTATGTTGAGGACACCAGAACTGCACACAATACTCCAGGTGAGGTCTCACAAGAACAGAGTAGAGGAGCAAGATCACCTCCTTTGACCTGCTGGTCACACTCCTTTTGATGCAGCCCAGGATATGGTTGGCTTTCTGGGCTACAAGTGCACACTGAAGCTGGCTCATGTTCATTTTCTCATCTACCAACACCCCAAGTCCTTCTCTGCAGGGCTGCTCTGAATCTCTTCTCTGCCCAACCTGTAGCTGTGCCTGGGATTGCTCCGACCTAGGTGTAGGACCTTTCACTTGTCATGGTTAAACTTCATAAGGTTGACATCAGCCCAGCTCACAAGCGTGTCAAGGTCCCTCTGGATGGCATTCCTTCCCTCCAGCGTATCAACTGAACCACACAGCTTGGTGTCATCAGCAACCTTGCTGAGGGCACGCTCAATCCCACTGTCCATGTCAGCGATGAAGATGTTAAACAAGACCGGTCCCAACACTGCTCCCTGAGGAACACCACTCATTACAGGTCTCCAGCCAGACACTGAGCCATTGACCACAACTCTTTGCGTGTGGCCATCCAGCCAGTTCTTTATCCACTGAGTGGTCCATCCATCAAACTGATGTCTCCCCAGTTTAGAGATAAGGATGTCATGTGTGACAGTGTCAAACCCTTCGCACAAGTCCAGGTAGATGACATCAACTGCTCTACTCCTGTCCGTCAGTTCTGTAGCCCCATCATAGAAGACCACCAGATATGGTAAGGAATATCCCTTCAGTCAGTTTGAGTCAGTTTTCCTGCCTATGTCACCTCCCAAGATCTCACCCACCTCCAGCCTACTGATGAGGGGTTGTTGTTCGAGAGATTGCCTTGATGCCATGGAGCACTGCTCAGCAGTAGCCAAAACATTGGTGTGTTATCAATACCTTTTTAGCTACCTATACAAGGCACAGCACTATGACAGCTGCTTTGGGAGAAATTAACTCCATCTCAGCTAGACTCAGCTCAGTAATCAATATTAATTCCAGAAAAATCCATTAGAAACTGTAGTTCATCTACCCTTCCTTGCGTATCCACTGGGGGACATCACAGAGATTTGACATTTGTTATAAAAAGTTTAGGTTTTTAGCAAAAAAGCTATGTCCTGGGGCATGTTCTCTCTACCTGTAGAGAGAAAAAACGTTTCTTTGGCCTCTGGTACAAGAAGAGCATGAAATATTCTGAAATGATCCAGCCCAAAGAAATAAAATACTAGGCTTTCTAGAAAAAGATGCAAAAATAAAGAAGGAATTCTAAAGGAATGGCTTCTACTGGGATCTGAGGGAACTTTCTGATCCTAAGTCTAATCATTGATGATATTTTATCCATGACTTTTTCAAGTCTTTGATACCTTCCAAACTTCAAAGTGAGAGGCTAAAAATTCATAGAATCATAGAATAGTTAGGGTTGGAAAGGACCTCAAGATCATCAAGCTCCAACTCCCCTGCCATGGGCAAGGACACCTCACTCTAAACCATATTACCCAAGGCCTCATCCAACCTGGCCTTGAACACTGACAGGGATGAAGCATTCACAACCTCCCTGGACAGCCTATTCCAGTGCCTCACCACCCTAACAGGAAAGAATTTCCTCCTTATATCCAATCTAAACTTCCCCTGTTTAAGTTTTAACCCATTAGCCCTTGTCCTATCACTATAGTCCCTAATGAAGAGTCCCTCCCCAGCATCTCTATAGGCCCCCTTCAGATACCAGAAGGCTGCTATGAGGTCTCCACGCAGCCTTCTCTTCTCCAGGCTGAACAGCCCCAAATTTCTCAGCCGATCTTCATATGGGAGGTGCTCCTGGAGTCTAAACAGTGCGTCAAAACTTGTAAAAATTTCTTCCTGTCTCATACACACATTAAGTAAACCCATGATCCATGGGATAAACTAATTTCAGTAAAAGACATTGCAACAAATATTGCCAGCATATTAAAAGCAAGTATGAGTCTGTAAAACACTTCATAAATGTTATCAGCGTGATATTTAAACAATGAAGTTTTCTTCCATATTTTATTGGATTTGAAAAGCACCTACAGGGTTTTACTCTCTTGACAGTGACAGACCTTATACCTCCAATGACTTTCATTAGGCCTAAAACTCCAGCTGACTATCCAGATGAATTTTAAAGAATAATCATATCCAAAGCTTCCACTTTCATAGCTTAAATAGACCTTTTAACTTTCTGAAATACATTATTTTATTATTACATTAGCCTTTCTCTATTTCTGTTCATATTTATATTCTTTTCTAATAGTGTCTGAAGGGTTACACATAGAGAACAAAACATCCTTGAAGAACACACAGTTTTGCTTTGGACCAAAAAGAAATTTTTGCATACTTTTAATTACTTTCATGTTGAGTTGACCATGTATTATGTATGCCAGATAATTATAACAATATCCATATAAAATCTGATATTGATATTTTTCCACTTTAATGAGTAGGTACCACTTTCCATTTATTGTTGAAGTTTCAGGGTCTTGGAAATGTCATCATCCATGTGGAGGAGTAGCAAAAATCCCAGAGTTTCACTCTCAGAGTTCAACTGTAACATTCATTTGGCAAAAAAACAGTGACACAATGGAGGAAGTTTGAGTTTCCTTAGCTCCCAAAGCCACAGAAAGTCAAGCTCTAATAGAACAGATTTAGGAGACATTTGAAACAGGGGGCTTGAACAGTGTGAATGTAACATTACCACTGTCATAGAAGTGTTGCTATGCTGATCTGTGAAATGATACTGATGATTGTCCTTAACAACTATTCTACACTGACCAAATCTTATTCATGCCTTTTGTTCCCTCTTTCCCTCTCACTCCCTTCCCTTCCCTTTTGCCTTCCTAATCTTGTTGGTTTGCTGGTGGTACTAAATCAGGCAGTGAATCCTCTCAACTCACTAATAAGCTATAATTTGTTATTTGTCTCTCATTCATGACACTATAATTATTCTGGACTTACAACTTTATTAAATTCCCCATCATAAAGAATACAGACTGTATTCTTCTACCATTTAGTGTGGTGCAATTTCCTAGACCTTAATTTTTGCACTGCTGAAAACTCAGGAAATTTAAGAAGAGAATCTGATATAAGCTTTCTTTGGTTCTGCAAAAATAATGTTGATAATACTTTTTAGGAGTTAATCTCTATGCACACAGCCTATGAATACTGAAATTGTCCTTTAAGCTTAGCAAATATTTGCAAATATGTAGACATAGAATATACAATTAACAGTGTATTATTAAAGATGCTTTTAGCATATGGATTACTATAGAATAATTTCCAGTTGAAGCAAAACAGTAAATGATTTTTAACAGAAAATATTGATTTACTAACAGACTTTTTATGATGCTTTTGCTTTGATTATACTCTATGTAGCAATGTAATAACTGATGCAGTATCAATAAAAGGAAAATAATAGAATAGCAATATTGTGATGTGGATGGACAGAGTATAACAAAGGGTAAGAAGATTAATATTAAGGACCTAAATCTAAACATCTATTTTAATAATACGGAGTTCTCATCAAATATGTGAGACAACTATTATCAAGAACCTTGATGGAACACAGCAAAATGCAAAAGTGGCAGTCTGACATTTAAAGCTTGCCAGAGCAATTGTTGTTTAATTAATGAATCAAACACAATTTGTTCAGGCAAATGAGGTACTGTAGTTCAAAGTTGCATGTTATTTTTTTTCTGGTAAAAGGTTTGGCTAAGTTCCTAATAAATTCGTCTATCTTTCAGACTGGTTTCTATTGAAGACAGAGCTGTAATCTATGTGCATATCATTGAACTGTAGAAATGTTCCTTTGTCCTCTTTCCTAAAGCATCAGATGAAGACCTTTTGTGAAAGATTAACTTTCCTTCCACAAAGAAGAGGAACTTTCTAAGAGAAATGTCAGTATTTTATGTATGCCAGTAATATAAGAAAAAGCTCTGCAATTGCCAGTGAGAAAAAAAGACAGAATGGAAAGGAGTCAAAATTGTTTGGGATTCTATGTGCAACCACAGAATGACCCAAGAATGTTTTTCCTCTATTTTTCTGTGTAAATTCATTATTCAGGTAATCTGATTATTTAAACAGAATCACAGAGTTAACTTAACAAATGAGAGTGTGAATTTAACAAATGCAAGTATGTCCTCACACCTTAATTTTCTCATCATCAAGAAGAAAATCTGTTGAATACTGTAGAGAAAATAGTAATTTGGCAGCATTTATATACTGTAGCATGCCAGAAAAATAAAATTGTATTACAGACACAAGGAAGAAAGTAGAATGACTAAACAGGTTTTGAAAATATTACTACATCTAGTACTAGATTTGTAGATATATTGTTTTGTAATTCTTTTACTGCATCTTCTACTGCTACATCTGGTACTGCTACATCTAGACTGTTTCCTTGCCCTGCTGGGTACAAATATCCTAGGGATGGGTATCTATAGGTGTGTAGAGAAATGTATGCAAATATTATAAAGAAAGTGAAAAATGTGTTGCAGAAGTGTGATGCTTCAGCTAATGAATGGCATACATTAAACTAGCCTTGAGACTGTAAATATAGTCATTTGCATTGGTAACCAAAAAAAAGGCCTTTCCTTTGGCAGTTGTGCATAGGCATTTTTCATTCTGTTTCATTCATTGTGGAGTCTTGCTTTCTCACATACAGGTGAAGGTATCAAACAGAGATGTTGGTTGTGAATAGTTTTACAGCATTTCATCTTTTGTTGGAAGAAAGAAGTAAATCCCAAGGTTCCCGTGGCTTCTCTCGGCTGGTACTTGGAAATCTGTACAACTCGAACATACTTCTTCATTTTCCTCTCACATAAATATTTGCATTCAAAACGGTTTCCTACAACATGCTTCTACAGTGTCCTTGAAAATACCCTCCTACTGGGAACAGCATAAATCCCAAAGAATTGCTTGGTTTTGTTTTTCCTTTTTTTTTTTTTTTTTAATAGTAAAATATGCAGATACAAAGGATTTCTGAGAACTACAACATTTGGAAAGGTCTCTGTGCAGGGAATTGGGAATTGTGAAAAGGAAGTAACATTTCTTGTGAGTGAGGAGACAGATAACTGTTTAGCAGAAGGGGAAGAAAAAGGAAGGAAAATGAAGTTTTGAAACCCAAATTCCATGTTCTGCTACTGAAATCTGGAATAAAACTGTACATACAACTTTTATTTCACAAATACAGTTTTGACATATTACAGAATGTTTTTTGCTTTCTAGCCAATTTTTCCTTTAGATCATACACATTTCCATAAATGTGGTCATGTTACTATTTTTAGGCCGATTCAATTCATATAAATAGGAATGTAGGTGAAATGCCAATGGCCAATTTGCTTTAATCAAACATCAACCGGAGCTTCTGTGGGTACAATTAAGTGACACAGTGGTACCAATACAGCTGGGAGCTTGAAATACTTGAAGCCCATACTTTGGCTGTCTTACAACTACTATTCTGTATGCATCTAGAATTGCTACCAAAAATATGGAAAGGGTTTGTAAAAGCTCATGTTTCAGTAAATATGGGATGAAATTATTAGGGCTTTTCGAAAGTATTGATTAGATTATGAACACTCTCTTTATCACTGTTCAAAAGTATAGATTCATGATCGAAAAAACTCATATATCAGTGTGACAAGTTCTAGAGGTAGGGGTTTCAGAAGTTTTTATTCTTATACGTTCTAGAATTAATTCCATTAAATAAATAGAAAAAATAAAAAGCTAAAAAACCCACAAAAAATTAAAATATTTAGAGATTACTTCATCTCAAACAAAAGATACTGTTTGCATTGTTGATTTAAGAAAAGCACGAAGATAATGTATCTTTTGGGGGGTTCTTAATCTTGACTTGAATGATTTGATACTGGGTATAACTAGTAAAATCTGTACTTTAAGAACTAATACAAGTCTTTAAGATTATTTCTTTCTCTGCTTATCTGACTCTTTAGTTGGATTCAGCACTACAAGGTAGGGTTTCCCTGAATTCATGCTAGTCATATAGAGTCGTAGAATAGTTAGAGTTGGAAAGGACCTGAAGACCATCTAGTTCCAAGCCCCCTGCCATGGACAGGGACAACTCACACTAAACCATGCCACCCAAGGCTTCCTCTAACTTGGCCTTGAACACCGCCAGGGATGGAGCATTCACAACTTCCCCAGGCAACACATTCCAGTGCCTCACCACCCTTACAGTAAAGGACTTCTTCCTTATATTCAATCTAAACTTCCCCTGTTTAAGTTTTAACACATTACCCCTTCTCCTATCACTACAGTCCCTAATGAAGAGTCCCTCCCCAGTATCCCTATAGGCCCTCTCCGGATACTGGAAGGCTGCTATGAGGTCTCCACGCAGCCTTCTCTTCTCCAGGCTGAACAGCCCCAACTTTTTCTTCCTATCTTCATACAGGAGGTGCTCCACTCCCCTGATCATCCTTGTGGCCCTCCTCTGGACTTGTTCCAACAGTTCCATGTCCTTTTTATGTTGAGGACACCAGAACTGCACACAGTACTCCAAGTGAAGACTCACAAGAGCAGAGTAGAGGAGCAAGATCACCTCCTTTGACCTGCTGGTCATGCTCCTTTTGATGCAGCCCAGGATATGGTTGGCTTTCTAGGATGCAAGCACACAGTACCGGCTCATGTTCATTTTCTTATCAACCAGCACTCTCAAGTCTTTCTCTGCAGGGCTGCTCTGAATCTCTTCTCTGCCCAAACCGTAGCTGTGCCTGGGATTGCTCTGACATATGTATGTGATCAACACTAGTGCCAAAATGGGTGCCATCTGATAATATGAGATGGAGCTCTTCTGTATATCACCCATCCGCATGGTCAGCTATGACCTTGATCAAGACCATTGATGAATCCTGCTACAGAAAGAGGAAATGAAAGTGGCTTGTTGAATTGTATTGAAATGTGAAATTCTTCATTTTCATATATATCTCTGAAACATGCTTACAGAGGTATTCAGTGTCAATCAAACAGTCTTGAAACCTGCATACATTTTTAGATATGTGTATAAAGATGTATTGTGCTGTGTAACTTATATGAAGGCCATGTAATATCCTAACATGCAGTTGTATAGGTGACTTCACTGGCATTTATGGCATATTGATCTCCTATCAAATTCCACTACCCACAGGAATAGATGTAGGATATTTCTTATTCACCTGGTTTTAATTTTAAATTACATCTATTCCTAAGTTCTCCAAACACTTACTGCACAGCTGAATTAGAGAAGAGCAAAATAAGCAGGTACCTAGAATGGCAAACTTCTGAAACAGTGTAAGACTTCCTGTGTAAGAGACAGAGGAAATGAATGACTGTACAACCCAGTGTACCCACACTGAACTTGGTGTCCACACAGTTGCCTCCAAAGCACCAGTCCAATCAGTGGTCAACAGCAGTTTTTGTTTTCCTCTTGTAACAGCACTTGTGTGTGTCTTGCTCCATTCATATCTCAGTCTTTGCTCAAAGATCAGCAGCCATTTCTGCCTCTGACAACCCAGCCCAGCTTCACCCTTTCCTCTTTCCCATGGAAAGAGAAGCAGCCCTGTCCTGCATACACTGCAGCACCCAGTATGGGAGGATAACACATATAACCCTCCCATACAATTCCATATGGGAGGTTGAGTTGGCTGCTGTCTGTGAGGCAGGCGGTCCAGATTTTTAATCCAATCAGCTGATTAGGGATTTTTCAAATACAAGAGTGGGAAGAGAAAAAGAAGTTTCTGGACCTTTTCTGACACTTCCTACAGACTCCTGAAACTGTCATGTCCTGTCCCAGACCTCTCTCCAACTTCATAGCCCACAGAGTCACTGAGATTTTCCAACCCCCAGAATCCACACAGGCTTTTCCTGTTCCCTCCAACACAGCTTATGTATCTCATCCCTATCTCATGCACACAGGTCTCTCTTGAAACCCTCTGAGTCTTCCTACCTCACCAGATTTCCAGTCTCTGACCAAACTCCCAGTTTCCCCTATCCTAACCCACTTGCATTTGAAATGGCGTTTGCCACCACCTAGTTTTGCCTACATTGTTGAGGTTCCTCAAGCCAGTTAAGAGATTAATTTTGAGATACGTGTGCCCTGAAACATGTAAACACCTGGTCTTTATCCTACCATCATTCAGACAAATCATTATCTCAGAACAGCATTCACAGAACTGTGATTCATTCATTTTGTTCCCAGTCACCTGAAGTTACCAGAAGCTTTTAACTCTGGTGTGTGTTGGTTTGGAAGACTGGCCAAGAGTCTTTTTTCTGCTGTTTAGATACTGAAGTCACATTGAGTCATCAACACAATCTCCCAGATTCTCTCATTTCTCTATAGGGTGAGATGAGCTTGCTGCAAAAAGGCTTGGTGGTGATGGGGTTCATTTTTATGAGATGCTTCTCTGTTTTCAGTCACTTCTGGCCTTGCCTAGGGGTCATAACATACTGTCATATATTAGATGGCATAAAACCAGGTAATTCTGTGTTTGCTTATTTGGGAAAAAAAAAGCAATATGTAAAGTGATATTTAGACTTCTATTTTTGCAATTTAGTAATTTATCACTCTTACCTTCCCTGACACTTTACATGGAAGGACCTTTTACCCAGCTTTTAAACTTCTGCCTTTATTGCTGTCCTATTATTTGTTCTGGCCCTAATATGATCTTTTTGCACTGTTCTGTTACTTTCTGTAGCAATTTCTTCCAGGGCTGGAATACCATTATAAAATTAGTAGTGATATCTGAAGAGAGCTCACAATCAATAAAGACTAGGGAAATTACCCAAGGAGACTTTCAAACTTTTTGTCAACTTGTACCGTATCTTGAGTATAAGAAAATAAATTGCATTGAAATAAAATATGTCTATTTGTTGAAAGAACATGTCTAAGCTGCACCCAACAATGTAATGCTAGATACTGTCAGTATTGATTTACAGAACCACAAAATCACAGAATAACTGAGGTTGCAAAGCACCTCTGGAGATCATTTCTATTTAGAACAGCGTCAGCTGAAGCAGGCTGCTCAGAACAGTGTGCAGCTGGAGTTTTACTATGGCCAAGGATGAAGACATGAAGACTCCGCAAACTCTCTGGGCAACCTGTGCCAGTGCTTGACTACTCTGATAGTAAAAGTGTTTTTTCTTTTAAGTGAAATTTCCTGTGTTTCAGTTTCTCATTGCTCCTTGTCATATCACTGAGAACAACCTGGCTCCACTTTCTTTCTTCTTGTCATCAGGTCTTTAAAGACATCCAGAAGATCCTGAGACTTCTCCAGGCTCAAAAGTCACAGCTCACTCACTCTGACTGCATGTCAAATGCCTCAAGATATTAACCACTGCTGTGGCCCTTTGCTGGACTCTTTGTCCTGTGTTTCTGTAGCCTGTCAAGGTCTCTCTGGATGGCAGCATAACCCTCGTGTGTATCAGCTACTCCTCCCAGTTTTGTGTCATCTCCAGACTTTCAGAAGGTACCTGCTGTGTTCCATCATCCAGATCAGTAATGAAGATGTGTAGCAGTATCAGACTCAGTATTGACCCCTGCAGTGCTCCCATAATGCTGGACTTCATGCATCTGGTTGCAACACTTTGAGCCCAGGAGTTGAGCCAGTTTTCATTCTACCTCACTGTCCACTTTTCTAGCCCACATAGTGCAATATTTTATCTGAGGATGTTACGGGAAGCAGTGTCATAGGCCTCGGTAAAGTCAAAGCAAACAGCATCCACTGTTTATTTTCATTATCCAGTGAGCTAGTCATTTCATCAGGTTGGTCAGACAGGATGTCTCTTATAAATCCATGCTGACTACAACCCAGTCACCTTCTTATCCTTAGTGTATTTGGAAATAGCTTCCAGGATTATATGGTCAGTCACATTCCCTGGGATTAAGGTGAGTCTGACCAGCTTGTAGTTCCCTGGATCCTTCTGTGTGGCCTTTTTGAAGATAGGAGTGACAGTTGCTTTCTTCCAAGCCTTAGGAACCTCCTGCAATAGCCACAGCTCTTCAGAAATCATAAAGAGTGGCTTTGCAATGTCATCAGCTAGCTCCCACAGTGCTCTGTCCCATGGATTCAGTGTGTTTAAATGTTCCCTGACTTGATCCTTCTCCACTGGGGCTAAGCCTTGTGGATTCAGACTTTCCTTCTGATGTCAGGGATGTGTGATTGCTGAAAGCAGGTCTTACCAGTAAAGACAATGGCAAATAAGGTATTGAGTACCTTGGCCTTTTTCACGTCTTAGTGGAGAAAGCACTACTAGAATCAGCAAGTGAACACGAATTTCCAATGCAAGGCATCAACAAAGCAGTTACTATAGCCTCAGATATAGAGACCGGGGGGGGGGGGGTGGAACAGAAGATTTACGGCTGTATCCAAAACTGGTGAGAACATTACTAGAGCAAAGTACCCGATTCTTGTGATAAAACCAACAAAACCCTGCATTTATTATTCGAAAATTGGTAGATACTCTATACTATGAGAGGTTTTAAAAGATCAACATGTTAAATAATAGGCGTGGAGGAGCTGGAGAGTCATGCTTCTGAAGATCTCAAACCAAGAGCAGAAAAAATTCAGAATAATAGCTTCTTAAGACCAAAAGGATTTTTAAGTATTTATTAAGCAAAAATTACTGGGTCTAGTGGTAGAGGAGTTGACCTGTGATGTAAAAAAGGTCAAAAGATCAATTCAATTACCAGAGCACTTCTTTAAATTCTCAGAATATTGAATGGAGATTGACTGTTACTGTATACCATATGACATAAAAGAAACTGAAACTTTTAATGGCAACTGAAGAAGAAATCTTTTTATGCTTTTCATAATTTTAGTTATATATAACAGCACATTCTTTGTGTTGTTGAATAAAACCCCTCATGCAGATTTCTGCAGGCATTGCTAACACTTATGGCTGCATTTAACTGGTGAGTTTGGGTGTCCACAGTGCTTCCTGCAGACTTGGCTCTGGCTTGCCCAAACAGGGAACTATATAGCAGCATACTGACATACAAAGAGCTGTCATCATGCACAAGGTCCCATTCAGTGCAAACCAAGACACAGAGGAAAAGAGACAGTGGGAAGTTGTGGTGGTTTTGATTTCCATCAGGTTAGGGTTTTCTGCTTGATGTTGGAGCTCTCCCAAGTCTCACTATACAGGCTAGAATAGACATAGATTTTTTTATACTACTAAAGGAAATATCTGCAAATGCGCGACCAGCTTGAGAAAAGAAAAAGCCACAACAAAATGAACCACCAAAAAAAATCCAACCAAACAAACAAAAAAAAAAAACCCAAGCAACACCTTACCTTGCATTACTAGAGCAAAATTTGAATTTGGAAATGGGTAGCGCAGGCCCCAGTTGATGATTTACATTAGTGAAGACAAGACTGTCCCTGCTGAGATCAATTTCAAGTTCCATAGAATTTTGCTACGGTGTTCTGGTTTCGTGTCTTCAGAAAAGACCCCTTATACTTTCTATAATGTTTAGAGTACATTCTGGATAAAGTTACAACCCCAGAAGTATTAATGTAGAATGTCTCCATCCTGACTGCACCGAGCATTAAAGTCTTGAAATGTTAGCAGTTTAATACTGCAAGGGTTTTTCTTGTAAAATCTCTGTATTATGGCTTGCATTCACGAGAAACGTTAAAACTCTGACAATAACACAACAATTTACAGGTGAAACATTTGTTTAATTATTGCAGTGATCAGATCTTACTGTGTCATGGGAAGAGGAAGCTGACCAGGTCCACCTCATCCACCCTGGGTTAGTGATACATTCATTTAATATCACCACATTAAGTGGCTTATACACACACATACAATTTTCTTTCACTCACTCATGCTCTTTCATGTTATTCAGTTTTACACGCTTTACAAGGATAGGTGTGGTTGTTCCTTTATTTTTCTAATTCCTTTGACATGTTCTGTTTAAATTATTCCATTTGTAAGCACAGACAAGTTAACACATGTACCTTAGTTTCGGCACACGTTTAACATTTATTAGTTTAGATGGTTTCTGAGATTGTAAAGGAAGATGGCTGCAAAACCAAAATACTTTCCAGTCTAATTAATTTATACTCTTTCTTGTAATCAGTTTGGTTTATGTATCTTTTCTCTCCTTCATTTGATCTCTGCTTTTGTCTGATACTCAAAAGAATGAGCATCGTATTTTAAAAAGAAAATAAAACAGTTTTAATTTCCTTCTTTATTGCATTGCTATGAGCAAATGACATTAAGAAGCTTTTATCTTTAGTACGTTATTGCATTGTTGACTACCACAGTATAAAACAGAGCTTTAGCTAATTATGTGAAGATTAAACAGACCTGAGTTCACATTATATAAAAATATCATCTACTGTACATAATATTACCAGCATATATATATATCTCATTGACATACACAGAGTCAGCAGATAGAGACCTGCATTGTGAGGGTGCACAACTGTGTAGACAGCATGAGCTGCTCATAACAAGACAAACTTTCCTGGTTTTCCTCCACTTTGAAACTTGTTCTTGAGTTCGTGTGTGAAGAATTAAACTTTATGTTAGAAGAAAGAGTTGGTGCTTCAGGTTTCAAGTTCTACTGTAGAACTCCATTTCTGGTGCAACTCAGAACCAGAAATATGGTCATAGCAGTCCTGCTTATGGACATGACTCTGCTTCTTGAAGTTCTTTATAAAATTTAAACATTT
Organism: Neopsephotus bourkii; assembly: GCF_033783945.1. Taxonomy (NCBI): domain Eukaryota; kingdom Metazoa; phylum Chordata; class Aves; order Psittaciformes; family Psittacidae; genus Neopsephotus; species Neopsephotus bourkii. The sequence continues at coordinate 3,250,747 of NW_026901251.1, read as the reverse complement.
GCGAAGTAAATGCAAATTAGACTTTGATCTTGGTTTATGACTTTGTGCTCACTTTTAGAATTCTAAATAAAAATACAAAGATAAAATCAGTTGTAGAAGAGTCCTGTAACACGTTTCTTTCTCATGATAAAATGAGAAAACGGCTTACAGGGTGACGCATTTTTCCTAATTTTCCTTTATGGGGAGATGCAATGAGAATATGTTAATCAGAATGCATGGAGGAAGAAAGAAAAGAAACTATAGGTAAGAAATCAATGATATCCAGTTGGATTTATTAAACCATCGAAGCTGGTATTAGAAAAGAGGAAAAGAAATAAAAATAACAAATATAAAAGTCAGACATTATTGACAGAGATGGTGGTGTTCAAACATAAAAGTCAAGATCCCTGAAATGACTTACCAGCTAAGGTATTTTAATACTACTAAGTATTAAAGTATTAGTAGTAAAGTATTAAAAAGTAAGTAAAGTATTAAGTATTAGTACTTTAATGATACTAAGGTATTTTATTCAGTATATAGAAAAATACTTGTCATCACTTATCCACCTGTAAAACCAAGCCTGTATTTACAGTAAAGAAGTTTACGTCTCGGACATTTAAGAACAGAAAAGTAATTCTTCCATTTAAACTTGCATGAACTGTATTTCTAATATACATGTCTTGATTGGCTATTGTATACTGATTTAGGTATTCTGTATGAAAATAGCCTAATAAGATCTGCGGAGGCACCTGTACTGATGCTGAAATTGAAACCTTGTTGTCACTACCTTAAGAGTAGAAATTCTTTCTAACTTCTCAGTTAAATTAAGTCATGAATAATCTAAAATGTCATTAAATACCTTGAAACTGGCATTCCCTATAGAGTTCATGACATTGGTCTTATTCAGACTCAGAAACAAAACAGTGCACTGCAACAGCCTCACCAGCTGATGGTCAGTGAAGGCCAAGGCGACTTATTCAATTGCTGATGCTCATGGTGCTTGAATTCTTTGCCTTTATCTCTCATCCTCTTTACTCTCCAGCCCTCCAGTCTTTCCACATCCTTTGTGCTCCACCCAATGGCTTTGGGGAAGTCCTCTTTCATGTTTTCATTCTTCAGGGAACCACCATTTGTCTAAGGCTCTCATTATCCTAGGAAAGAAGGTCGCTACTCAGTTTGGTGTACAGTGAGTCAGTGAAACTGTGTTTACGGACTTTGCAAAGATAGCACTTTTTTTTTTCCTGTAGGACAACAGTATATTCAAGTCAGCCTCCTTCCTCATTTTCTCTCCTCCCAGTCCTCTCCCTTCCCATCCCCAGGGCTTGAAAGGCTGAGCAAGTCATACAGAATGCTCCCTGAAAATTATAAAGAAAATAACTACAGAGGAATTAGAGGAAGGATAACAGTAGTAAAAGAGGAACACGAGGGACAAACTGAATGGACAGACGGGAAAGAAACTCAGAAAGGAAAGAAAAAAATTAGTGAGTAGAGGAAACAAGATAGGCAAGAAATAAAATAAAATAAAATAATGAAAAAATACAACAAAAAATACAGAAATATGAAAATAATTAGGAAGCAGGAAAAATGAACCAAACTAAAATAAAGCTACCATGGAAAACCATTCAAAAAATTTCATTAAAAAAAAGCATTAAAAAAAATTATTTTCACTGCTGGAGAAGAAATAAATAGTACTTTGAGAAATGTCACCATATAAACTAGGGGTATGATTCACAAAAAGAGGGATATGAAAACAAGGAGGAAAGTTGCAAAAAGTCCTCCCATTTAAAAAAAAAAAAAAAGAAAGTTAAAATGGATGGCAGAAGAGAAGCAGCTTGGGCCTTTTTAATGTTTGTTCATGCCTCCTTTCCTTGCTGATGAGCTGTCACTCCCTGAGCAGGGAGTGTTTGGGTAATGGAGTCTCAGCCCCAGGGCAGACAGGAGTGCCTTAGCTCACCCAGTAGCCAGAACCTCTCCCCAGTTTGGGAGTGGTTTTCATGGGCTGGAAAGAGGCTGCAGGAGAATCCCAGCAAGGAGAAGGGCAATTCCATACCAAAATTCATGCCCTTTTCCTCTTCCAGATGAGGAAAAAGAAAACAACATAGCTTAGTATTGGTGTTTCAGCTCAGAAAGCTCTCAGCACTTCTCTCCTGTGTGTGTTTAGTATCAGCTCTTGGACTTTGTCATAACTGGAATGGGGAGGCCTAATTTCCATCAGCAGCTGTGCTGTTTTCAGCTGTTATAAAACTAGTGGTATTGTGGCATGAATGCCTTTTTTCCTCACTAGAAATTATAAGTGAATCCAAAGTCCTCTGTTGGCTAATGGGGCACCACAGAATTAAGCCAACATGGGGGTTGTACATTATTCAGGAGTCTGACTGATTTAGATTTAAGTAGTTTCCAGTCTGTAAGCAGGAAAGTAGACCCTGAGGGAAACAAAGTTTGGGTTAGACTTGTTGGCATGTCTACAGAAGACAAATTCAAGGTCTCATACCCTGATCTGTTACATGCAGCTCTTCTTATGAACTTGGCTAGCTAAAAAACAAAACAAATGAACATACACACACACACAAACATCATGCTAGATGGGTTTTCTCATGGTTTTTGGTTGATCTTCATGTGAACATGTTTAGTGACATGACAGGGCCAAACTCCCTGCATACCCCAGGCATATGTCTGCAAGTTAAGCTGTTGTCTTGCACCAACTAGAACTAGGCAAATATATACTGGTGTTTCCCATATGCTTACCTTTATTTTTGAGTGCACTATACCACATGTTTAACTGCAGAACACCTTGACAAAATTTTGTAAGTGTATACTATCATCTATTCAAATGATTTTTAACATACATAATTTTAAACTTCCAGGATATATTGTGTACAAATACATTCTATGGGTGAAGAGATGTTTTGAACCAATTTAAGAAAGTTGCAGCAAGTGATATCGTTTCTGATGAGTTCAGCAAGGCAAGCTCAGTCATGCCAGTTTGGTGAGAAAACTGAACCTCACCCAGCTGTGAGATTTTGCACTGGAGCCTCAAAGCATCGTGAGCAATTACATTTGAATGTGGGCAATGATTATAGCTAAAGTAGCAAAATACTTGGTAAGGGTGAAAAACAATCTACATAAAGTTAGCTTAAGTGTTGTGGTTGAGGGGTTTTTTTTCCCCACGCGAGTAATTTCTAAATGACTATGTGAAACGTGCCCAGTCTTTGCATGGGTGTACAGGAGGAGATAAATAGGAGTTGCTCTCTCACTTAAGAGCTACCCTGGATGGTCCAGCCTGGGGTGGCAGTGGAGGACAAGCACTGCTTGCAGTGATGGAGGCAAACACAACTGTAGTGCAAGAACAGCACTGACTGCTTTCAAGAAGTCCTGCTTGCATGTAAACACGTTCTGCACCACTAACAGATTTAAGAGCTAGCTTTCCACAAAAGCAATGAGAAAGCAGAACCACCAACTTTCCCTCTTTTCAAAGCTGACTCTGATATGGTCCACTGGTAAAGTAGTCCTCCGTAAGAAAGATTAAATTTCCAGTGCTGGTGTTTATGACACTTAAAAATAACATTTAAAAGAGACTTCCTACAAATTCAGAGTACTGTGACAAAAGCAGATCTTTGAGGGCTGCTGAGTGATTAATGGTTTCAATTGAATGATTACCTACACCATGACCAGTTAAGTCCTTCCTTCAAGGTGCAGCTAGAATATGTGTGGGAAATTCCGAAACGCCTCTAATATACTTAACTTTTTACAAGGACAATAGTGTAGCCACAGAAGAGAAATGTTTAAAGGTCAGCATCAACAAAATAAGTAATGGTAATAAGAAAATAAAAGCAAAGTAGTTATAATTTTGACTTTTATAATTATGAAGAGCACACAGAATTAAAAACCCTGGCTCAATGAGCAATTAATTTACTCCTATAATTTCTTCAGGTTATCTTTCACATCTTTGGGTCATCTTCTTTTCTTTCTTGTTTTCTGTTCAAAAATTGATATTCAGACAAATCTGTCTGAAAATAAACCCTGTATATTTGTAATAAGAAACATTCATCAAGACTCAGAGTAAATCAAATTCCTATGAAATGTGGAATTGCTCAATGTAGGTCCATTTCAATGCCTTACTAACACAAGCAATATCAATTATCAGAGTATTAGGACAAATAAGATAAAAATCACAACTGTCAGATTCCAGTTAAACATCTCAAATGCCACTTCAACATAATAGATGATTTCCACAGTTTTATTTGCAGGAAGAAGGTGAATACAAATGCTTAAAGATCAGAATTATAACAATTGAAGCATTTATTATTATTATTTTTCCCACCAGTGATATTATTTTGAAGAGCTGCTGTTATGCAATATCACTTGGCATTAATATACTTCAGTGCAAAAGCTAGACTTTCCAGTACAGGTTTTTGGATGAAGTCTCCTATGTTTAGTATGTATATACATTCCATTAGGCATCATTAGAGTATTCATACATCTTTTGACACTTTGAGTCAAATACAGATAGTTTTTTCTTGTATTAAATTATAAATTAACTTACAGTGAAAGGAAAAGTTACATTTCCGTGTTAGCATATGCATAAAAAGGAAATTATTAAAATCTTGACACTGAATAGAAAATATACTGATTACATATTCACATCAGATATACCACAACCACTTACCTATCAACCACCACCTTTTCATCAGCTTCCTTCCTGTCAACTATTCATCAATTAAAAGCTTTCCATTGCAAATAAAGTTTAAAAAAATTCTCTTGACAAAATATAGAAACCAAAATACATACACCAAAACACACATAAAATATATGAACAAATTTATGCACCAAAAAATGTGTATAAAAATATAATTATTCATGAGAAAAATTTAGTCATTTGAAAGTGTTGAATATTAAAAGAGTATATTTATAGCGATGACAGAGTAATAAAGCAGTAAAGCAAATTAGACACATTTGGTAAGTCTGTACCCAAAAAAAGTATTATTATTCATGCTATTACCTATCATTATATATACATAACTTTTCAGTAGTTTACATTGTAAGTATGGTATTAAGTACCATACCTGCACAGAAATCTGTGTGCTGTAGTGTTTTATGAATAAGGGGATGATGAGAAAAAGTGTCTCTATATTAATTTAACACATAATGCAAGATTCTAATTAGTTTTATATTATGTTAATGGGTAGTTCAGTATCAGCTTTATCCAAATACCTTTTGTTCATGTCTGTAAATTAAGTGACTTACCTTAACATTTTGAAAATATCAGTGTCTTGATACCAATTTATATGAGTACTAAATTATTGCTATTCCATGCCCTTAGGAGAGCTTCGTATTAATACAGAATGAAATAAAAAATAATAAGTAATACTGTTTCTTATATTCAGTAGTGCCTGAAAACAAAACAATAAATTACTGTTATTGAACACTCAGTCATCAGTTCAAAACATCCACAGCAAGCCATAGCTAAAGTTGCTGGCTATGTACTAAATTTCAAGAAGTATATACCTTCTCAAGTCACATTCTAGCTTTCAAAGGTTGTATACAACTCACATTTTTTCAAGGCAATGTTTTTCAATATTATGTGAAAGATACTAAAAAAATTTTCTAGGAAGCATTTGAACTACTGATGTTAACCTATAGCATTATCTAAAGACAGAGAACTTAAAAAATACCAATTTTTGCTAGTCTGATTTTGGTAAATGAACACTGAGCTTGCTTTTTCCCAGAGATGCCAAGCCAACCATGCCAAGCTGAACTTGGGAGCCAAGCACATTAACTGCTCTGTGGAAGCCCTAAGCAGGGCTGACCACATGCAGTACATACAGCAAAAGATCAAGGTAAGCAGGCATGTATTTAACTGAAATAGTTGTAGGGGTTCCTAAACCAATGCCTTGCCCAGCCTTAGCAGAATTAAGGCCACATTTTTTTATCTTCTCTGCAATTGCCCTAAATATCAAGTTAATTGGGGTGGAGACACCTTTCCTATTGAGGGTGGGCCCTACTTGGGCAGGAATGGGCAATGTAAGGAATCAAGAAGCTTAGTGGTGGAAATTACTTAGAGTGCTTAGTCCTAATAGGCAGTATTTTTAATTTACTATGCTTTTAATTTATGTGTTGATAGTAACATATTTCAAATAGTAGTTGTGGCCTTGATGTAGATTGCAGGGCTTGACCTTTGTGAGATAGTGGTCTGTTCTGGCCTTAAAATCTGTGATAGATTTATGCCTTTGCATGAGAGCATTACTCCTAAATTTCTAAAGCATTTTTTTATAACAATATGAAGATGTTGTTTAATAATTCATGTTTTAATCTAACAACCCATGTTACTAGGACTGCAACTGATCGAAGTGGTCTGTGATCAGTTTCTGCTTTCTTCCTTGTTTATTTGGGTTTTGTTTAAATTGCAATGTAAATAAACTTAAATTATGAAGGAGTTTTAGAGAATTTTTTTCCTGTAGTCTGCAAAATACCCATGTCTAGCATTTTTTTTTTTTTTTTTAAAGAAATGGGTAACTGGGTTTTTGTAATGAACTGATTGTTGCAAGGCATTTTTAGCTAATATTTATGTCCTTAAAGACTTCATAGAGTGAGAAAAAAAAAAGAAAGAAGGTCTTATAAGAGGTTGGGGATCGTTTTCTTTTTCCTCATAAAGTATAATGGAAGTTCATTAACGTTTTGGAGAATTGACATTTTTTCATTATTCTGTGTGTTTATTGTTGAGGGGCAGGAGTGGAGTCTTTATGAAGGACCTGCTGTGCTTTTCATTGGCTAATAAGATGTTACACTCCATAATTACATGCTCATACATACTACCTTCTTGCTTTGAAAGTTTGTTCCAGTGTCAAGTGGAGTTGCAAGAATCACTGTAAGTTAAAGCTGTTTTCTTTCAAGGAGCCAGCCCCATGGTATGAAAATAAGTTTGTAATTGATGTTTCACATAGGCTGCAAGCCTGCACACTTGCAAGCTCATTCATAGTCCATTTTATAACTTATACTTTTTGTATAATATATGCCATGAACATTAATCTAATTTAAATTCAAGCACACTCTTGTCCTCTAGCTTTGAAAGCATTTCTTCACATGTTGAACTGTAGGTTATTGAGATTACTAATAGTTGCTATGCACATCTTTAAATGTTGTCAAGATTAGGACAACTGTTTGGTTAGGGAATTCAGAAACATAACTTACATATGTGTAACAAATATTCCTATAGTGCATAACATACAAAGATGAATAAGGTATTAGCAGAACATGTGTATCTAGTGAGAGAGAGAATACATGATGAAATATCTGCCTTTCTCATCATCACCTGAATAAAAAAATGAGTAATGATGAAAGGAAAAAAAAAAGTTTTTTTGGAACACACAACCATAGTACCTCAAAGTCACAGAGGGACTGAGGAATTCTGAAAAGAACTGTATTTCATATCCATATGACTGGTGATAACAGAAGTTAAAGAATGAGAAATACTCCAAAGTGCCTTGAATTAGGCACGTACAGTTCTAGGCTCTGTCTTTCTTTGTATTTCTCTTCTCACTGTTGGAGAAATGTGAGTATGTGAAGAAGTTTATGGCTATTTGGCATGCTATAGTCACTTAGAAGAGATTACAGGCAAAAAGTTATAAATGTGAATCAATTTTCTATTTAAAAAATAGGCAAGTGGTTACATATTCAATGTAATGCTGGGAGGAGTATTTGATCAATTATCTAACTTATTGTATAGGGAAAAGCTTTATTTTTAGAAAACTAGTGTCACATCATCTGAGCATTATAAATTAAGCAGAAATTTTTACTGTTAACATAAACCAGGTCATTGGAGATGTTGCACATAGCACAAAACTTAAAATTTTATTTTCTCTAATGATAAATGGAAAAATTTATAATGGGAAAATTCTCTTTCTACCCTTGTAATCCATGCTTGCACTGTATTTAGTTGAAGCACTGGAGTTCAGAAACTGAAGTCAGATTACTGTTAAGATTATTGCTATTTTAACATTTATCGGCCTTTATACTTGGTTGTAATTATGCAGTTATTAGTATACTTACATTTGTACCTTTTTCCATAAAGGACATGTATTCTTATACAAAAACAGTCTCATATGCTCTCTGATCTCTGCATGATAGAAAGTAAAAATGGCCTGGTTCCTTACCACAGAAGGGGAGAAATGTATGTGTCCAGTACTCAAATTAGTGAATTATACATAGAAAGTTGCAAGTTTTGGGGAGATGGTTATCTAAGACACGAGATAGAGACATACAGGAACATCTATCCTATCCCATACGAAAATGTCAGTTATACCCTGTCTTTGAAACAATGGTGAAGAAGTTATTTCTTGTTTCTTATTAAGCAGTGTTACATATTAAGCATTTATATGTACATCGTCATATTGTGTAGCTATATTTCAGGGTCAGATTGTTGTTCATCTCAGCAGGTGTACAGCAGTTGGCTATGTTTAAAAAGAATGTAGGTGTTGCTGTACTTTAAAAGACAACCTTCAAGGTGATAGAAATATCCACCTGTGACCCTCATGAAAGTATTTTTAATGCATATTTCCACTACAGCTATTTACCTTGTCAAGTAAAAAATCAGGCTATATAGTCCATTTATGTTAACACTTACACATGCACATCAACACACCCATGCACACCAAACTTACTTGCACATATGCAAGAGAGTGGTTAGAAATTGGTATTTGAAGGTGTGCCTGTTACATTATACATCAACATGTACACTAGGACTTCCAAAACACAGGTGTAGTTTGTGGCACATCCGCCAGGATTTCTAAATGCCCGTTTTATCCAAAGTGTCACAAAGTCTTATGAGAAGTGCACAAAGGTATTAAGTTAGTTTTGGGTAGTAATTACCTCAGATTGCCAGAGAAAAAATCTTTTGCATTTTGAATCTTAAGATAATAAATATTTTTCACTTATATTGCACAGACCAAGTTTGACAGTTATTCCGTAAGAATTTTGCCTCCAAAAGAGATGGGAGTAAAATTTCAGTATTTGCCTTGTTTCTTGAGTTTCTGGTTAGTGGTTGATTTCCATGTAAATTCTTTCAATCTTACATTTAGCTAACTTTAAGTGTGCAAATCTTCTGTCTCATCTGAAACTGTGATTTTTCAAAGTAGGACTGTGACTTTAAATTCAAAAAAGCATAGTATATCCTTTCAATCTTACTAAAAGTGGCTATTAAAGTTCTAGATTTAAAAAGTATTAGCTCATCTGCTTGAAAGTGTACAATACCCTGTCTCCTTTCCCTCACTTCTCTCATTCCCCATTTCCACACTGATTTTGTTACATTTCTTATTTCTTCATATGAGTTCTGGTATGCTCGGTGCTCATTGCCCTTGGAGGTGTAAGTCCATAAGCAGTAGACTTGTAGCCATTCTCTTTTTTTATAACGTAACCTGACAGCAATGGAAAGAACATACAAAGCTAAGGCCGTTAAAGGCTAAACTATTCTAACAAACATTGTGTGCCTATAAACTGGTGAGGAAAGATTGCTTTTCACAGTGCAGAGTCTATCCTCAGACTTGTGCTTTGCTCAGAAGATGCTCTGTGTGGGTATCTCCAAGGCTGGCAGGGAGCCAGTTTTGTGTTGAAATTTACTGGCATTCTCTTTGAAGTCAGGAAGAGTTTGGCCATCTTTGTCAGGAGAAGGAGTATTTGGCTGCTCCTTCTGTGTGATAACAGATGTGATTTTTCCTTTCACTGGAAATCTGGGATGTCAATTCTGCAGCTTTTCTGTCCGCAGCTACATTCCCTAGCAAAGGACCAGAGCTGTGTTCCAGCTCAGAGTAATTGTGCCATGTATTTCAGTGAGACTAATTATAGCTCCAGTAAACTGTTGGGGAATGCTCTTGTGGTATCTCAGAATACAATTCTGTACCATTCCCCCAGAGGAATTTTGTACCTACCAAAGGTCTGATCTAACTGAGCTCATTAATCAAACCAGATCACATCAATACTTTTATTTCGTAAAAAATGAAGGCAGCAGCCACACCTTCCCCTGGGTCGCGGTGCATCTCCTAAAACCTTCCATCCCAAGGAACAGGCAGTCAGGTAAAATCTTAACATGACTCACGTGCTCTTGCAATTGGATTATTCATTGTAGGTGTAGTCACTGTACAAAAGCTTGCCTTGCCAGGTTTTGAAATGGTAATAGTAGTATGTACATGCCAGAAATATTTTATCAGATATTTCAGATTTGTGAGGAAATTTCATCTGTTATAGTATTTCCTAATTGTGTTTAATACTCAAGCTTTTGATCTTTTCGTTGCATATCAAGGCTCAGAAAAAATAATTAGTAAACTCGCGTATGGTTTTAAATATTAGATGTGCAAACTCTCACATAGCTCTACTAAAAGTAACAACAGACAAAGCAAGATCAGTGACTCCTGTGTTACTTTATTAACCTCTCATAGATGTGATTTTATTCACAGATCAGGAGGATCTGCCTAGACCTATTTGCATATAGCTACCATTATATGTTTTGCTGTTAATTCTGACAGGTTTTGGATCAACTATAAACTTTTTACAATATATTCATAAGATCAAGAAAGACACATCCTCTGGAAAAACTGTCAGGAAAATCCCTTTCAAATAGCAATTGTATTTCCCAGTTGCTAACCATGAAGTCACTGCTCACTAAGTAGAAGTAAACAACCTGGCAAACCATCTGTATAAACAACTTCTTTGCAAGAAAATATACCTTCTGGCCACACAGCTTCTTTAAGATAGAAATCCTTTCTTAAAACCTTTATTAGACATTTTCTTACTAAAGTAGGACTCTTAAAGCATCTTTAAGTCATGCATGTATTGAAGTACAGTAGTTTAAAACTATCAGGTGTGTTTTCTTTTAATTCATACCTTTCTAGCCATTTTCAAGAGTAGGTGAGCGAGCATTTTGTAAATATTAAAAGATTTATTTTTAAAGTGTTTGCTATCTTCTACCTCCCATTATCTTTCTGATTTCAATGTCAGAGTTTACAATCATAATTCCACATCTATTCTTTATAGGCATTTATTCTTTTGGCTTTGTGAAGAAGCCTCACAGTTAGCATCAGAGACACAAATTAAATATATTTCATAGGTACTCTTAAGGAGACATGGTAAACCATCTTCCTCACAGCTTGCAGGGCTTTGTAAGCACTTGCTGCCTCAGGCCCTTGTGCCCCTAGCTGGCAGCTCCCTTGGAAATCCACCCTGAGATCTTCATTTTGACTGGAAGCAGTCTACCCTCTAGTGAGCCAGAAATGAGGTGACAGAAAGTGATGCCATCTCTTGGCTATCTCCTATAGCGATTATCCCTGTTTCCCAGGTCACTGTGATGGGAATTGTGCATCTCCCTCACTGCTTATTGGATGTGTTTAAAAAAAAAAAAAAAAAGAAAGCAAGCTCCATGTAGGGAAAGCAAAGAGAGCATATGAGTATATGGAAAAGTCCTGGAAATGTGGGGCCTCACCATGCTCATTCACACTTGTAGGGATGGACCCCAACTGGGGTGACATGGTGCATTTCCATTGTCAAAGAAACAGACCCTCTTCCAGCCTTGACTAATTAAAAGTCTTTGCAGGATCACATGAAGCATATTATTTATATATAAATAAAAATTCATATTTCAGGCCGGGTTAGAAAGTGACTGGTTGAAACTGAATGTGCAGGCATGAGCTGTGTTTCTTAGCACAGTAGCTGAGCTCAGCATAGAAGGTGACTCTTCCATTGGTGGTTTTTATTTTTATTAATTGCATAAATGGGAAAATAGGTTTGAGCTCATTTAATTCTGTTTTAAAACAGTTTGTGTGGTTAAAATACATACAGATAATGCTTGATTATCTACTTTTATGGCTACTTTGTCAATAAGAGAGTGATTTATTAGTCCATTTGCTCTTACTTTTCTACCACAGACTTAGAGAAATGGCTTCAGTTCTTAAGGGAGGCACCCAGAATGGGTCAGAGTGCAGTAAGGATCCTTAAGGCCATTTGTCAGAACTGGGAGTATGCTTCATTGTGCTTGCTCTTCCTTAGCCCTGTATTTGAAGCACTGTCTCTGCCAGGTCCATAGCTTTGCAGGATTATCCTCTGGGGCTGTCTTGGCTTGCTTTGCTGGGGAAGAGACTGTACTTGTCATTTAGCAATGTGGGTATAGCTTGTCTTTATTTCCAGAGCCATTAAGTGAGTCCTATATTTTTTCAGCATCTCCTCTACACTTTTTTTCTGATCTGCTTTGAAATATCAACACAGTTTCTTCAAAAATCTGTTAAAAAAATAAATTTCACTGCACAATTCTTTTTTTTTTTTTCCTCCAGATAGAGTATATTGTGGGAAATAGAAATATTTACTGGGTTATATCCCCTTCCTTTCATTGGCTACAGTGTGAAGTAAATAGGTTTCATGTGTGCCTTTGTGAAACCTCTGAGTGATGTGCTGTTGGTCATTCTAAATTATTTCTTTGTTGTTTCACTTTTCACATGAATAACAAACTATAACAAAGAATAAATCTCTGTAATTATTAGCTGAAATATCAGCTTTCCATCTGTGGTCTGAGTGGCACCAGGGAAGCACAAGCACAATTTGTAAAGTGTCTTTGTAGTTTTTATTTTTTTGTTCTACTATTTTCACAGGTTATTTTTTGTATCCTTTTCATCTGTGTCTTCTTGAAGACAGCTGTGTTAAAATGCATAACTTAACAGGTTGCTACTTGCTTTCATGATACTAGCTACATTTCAGTCATGGCAGCTTTTTGTAAGGGATAAGTTTTACACTGATGTCCAGTCATGATTTACAGTTATTTTGTAGCATATTTCTTCCAAAGAATCTAAAGTAAGCAATAAAATACTAAAAATCAAAACCAAAGATTGCAAGTACATCTTGTAATCTAGTCCACTCCATGGCATTGCATACCCTTCACCCAACTTGTAACTCACTAACATGGTAAGTATGTGTTTCTGCATGCACTTGCTCTATTTCTCGACAGTTCCAACAAAATACATTTCAGGAGATTGATTACTGTAGTTCAGTATTTCTCTTAAGTAGGGAATTTATTTTCTTAATGTCTCTGTGCACCTTTAAAATTCAGTTAAATGACTCCATCATGTAAAACTAGTTTGTCAATAAAAAGTTACGTGCTGCTGTCAGACTAGCAAGCTATATGTTTTCTTTCTGATGTTATACAACACTTTTGGCACAGACACACCTGACATGTTTGTTGCTGCTACTGCAAGTATCTGTCAGATTATCTAAAAAATAATAAAATAAAAAAAAAAATCAATTGCTAATGCTGAGAAGGTAGGAGATTGTAACAAAAAAATAAAAATCACACATTTAGATTTTTTTAATGGATTTAATATACAGGGTTATAAAACAAACTCTCAAACACTATTCTAAGGTAAAGTCATATATGTTGTGACAGAAGCCCCAGGAGCTGTGGTCAGCATTATGTTATGAGGTGAAAAAATGATTTTTAGATGCTGTATAAGCTAGCAGTGCTTTACATGTTTAGTTACAATTTCTAGGTAGCACAGCTGACAACACATGGCCGTGTATGTCACATCTGGGTGGCCCTGGGAGCATGTGCAGGTTTGCAGAGTCCTATGTCCAAGCTGTTCAGCATCTGTGACAAAACCCAACCAATGCCTGAAGCATGGCACAGCCCTTGGGAAGAGGCTGTGTTCTGCACGCTCTCCAGTGTGACAAACTGGCCACCATACACAGCCTGCCCCTTCTAAATAGAGACAGAGAATGAATTCACAGCGTAAAGAGAGCTAAGACAAAGGCTAAGGAATGTGCAAGCCTCATTACATGCTTGTTGAGGAAAGAGCTGGTTGAGGAAAGACTGCCCTGCAATTTTAGGCTTTTGTTTCTGGAAAAGTGTGGTTTCTCTGCAATTACCCCAATTTGGCCTGCAGGATATAAATAGAAATGATTAGATCAGGGCAAATTAAAACATACAGTCCTTACTAGTCTGTAGTATGGCAAAAGCTATAAACTCAGGAACTAATTTGCCAGCTCAATTACAAGCAAAAAAGGAAGAAATTTAGGTCATGGGAAAACACTGGTTTTAGATATAAGCTGTTTCTATGTGCATCAGTCCTCATCTCCCGTATTTTGTGAAAGTCAGTGGCCTCCCCAAACCTCCTAAACATGCAGAATTTAAAGTTCTTTCTGAATAAGATTTTGAAGAAATTTTACATGATAATATTTCTTCTTGGAAAAAGTTTTCTCTACCAGTGAATCAAGTGAGCTTTAAATTGCCTATTAAATCCCATCTCCTTCAGCTAACCCTTAAGACCTTCCCTGTCTCTTTGCATCCATTCCTGTGCCTAATCCTTAAATTGTTAATGTTGCATAAACATGTAAGATATCATATATCTTATAATATATAACATAATATCTCATAGTATCTGATTTATCTTTCAAAAGCTTTTTTTTTTTTCCTGTTGCCACTACCATAAAGTAAGGAAGTACTGTCATAAAGATGTCATAGTTTTAAACATAATTTGAACTTTACAAGGACAAGAAGATATTTAAATCAAGTGTTTTGCCTGGGCCTAGAGAAAAAAATAAATACAACTACCATTGTTGGTTGTATACCCTTATAACTCCACAAAATTTCAATGCAATTACTCTTGATTTGCACTCTGCTATAAAAAACAAGCCTGTCACGTTTTTCCTCAGGTTATTGCTGCACCAAAGATTGCTGTAGGCTTCATGAGCTCACTAGGAACGTGCCGCTCTATACCTGGCTTGTTCATATACACTTCCCTGAATCCATTCTTGGCCACTGTCAGGGAGAGGGAACTGGGCCAGCTGTGGTTTGATTTGGTACAGTTGCTTTTACAGCCTTAGATGTCTATTGAGGACTTAAACTCATCCTGTAAGATGCAGGCCAAACAAGTAAAATTAAGGCAATGCAACTGCTGTTTAACAATCATTGCTGATACTTTTGCAAGAACCAACACGATTTAGAAGACTTGTTTCCATACACAAAAGCCTGGAGGTACTCTTTCTGTCTTATCTGACCTCTACAGAAAACTCCACTAGATTTTATTCTAATTTCACTTACTTTGCAAATGAGAAGCAAAGTTCAAGGAAATGAATGGAATGACATTGAACTGGATTTTAAATTAAAATCGGGCCAATAATACCATTTTAGAGGACTGTAACGCAGTTGACTTGCAAAACCTTGCTCTAGCCTAAATGTGAAGGGGAACTTAGTTTATTGGCTTTATTTGAGATTTTAGCTTGAAATTACTCAGAATTTAGCATTTTATTCTTACTTCTAATTCAGAATTTAATGCAACCTAATTACAGTCCTATAAAGACGTGCAAAATATTATGAAAACCGCAAAGGTGGATTCAACATGCAAGCCAAGTTTCTTCAGCACTGTTAAAAGGCACAGATGCCATAGTTCATGGGATTTAGCAGATCGCACAGAGCTTGGCAAAGTTTATATAGCTTTGGTGAGCATCTGCTATGAGCTGTAATCTGGGGACAATGTGGCTGCCAGAGCTCAATTTCCAACTTGTCCTGAGGTCTTCTTATGCTTATATATGCCCCACCTACAAATGTGCTTGACTAAAAGGCTAGTACTTATGAGTGACGTTCAGTCAGCATTTTCACACGATTAACTTGCCAATTAAAAATGGGCTTGGTACTGAGTTTAGAAGTTAACTTAGATACTCCTAGCTTGGACAGAGAGTTGCTTTCAGGCAGGGTGAGGCCAAGTCTGATTTTGTAGGAGATGTCATGCCTACTTGGAGAGAGACGCCATGACTCGCTGCGGAGCTGGCATGGCCTCAGCCGAAGCACTCACACTCTTTGGCCCTTTTCCCTGGATCAAAGCCAGAGGCAAAAGCACCACTGTGAGCGTGACTCATTCAGCTAGTGGCTACAACTTTGCCCAGTGCCTCTTCTTTGTTTACTGTGGTTTCATTCACATCCTCAGTATTGCTGCCATATATTGGGATACTCTACTACATATGATGATTTCAGAAAAATATGGATTTCCATCATCTGTTTAAATGCTTTAAAATAACTAGTCTGGGCATAGCCTAATTACATGTTGCTTCCACTGCAAGAGGACAACTGTGTGTGTCTGGAATTTGATGACTATAGAGTGCAGGAAAAAGATTTAAAATGTTTGAAGTATATTAATTGTATATATTTTATACTAAGAAGATAAAAGATACTAAAAGTTTATATTTCCTCTAGATGATGTACAAACAGAATAGAAAACAGCTGTTTGTCTTTGGAAAAGTATCTCTGTGGGGGGGTTAACAGGCAAATGCTGATCTTGGAGATCAAAAACATGAAAATATCTGGAAAAAAATAAATTATTCAGATATGCTGTTGCAAATGGAAAATGCACAATTCAACATAAAAACAAATCGATTATTGAACGCATCTTATTATGCATATGTTTATGACATTAATTCATTTGTGCAAATAATTGTCATAACTGAATACAAACTAGATGTTTTTCATTTACACATATTGTGTCAGATTGATGGCTTGGCTTCATGAATGTTTGCTTATGTATTTACACAGTAACATGTGAGACATTGCATCATAAAGGGTTAACTTCCTCATGACATCCTCATGTTACAAACACAAAAAATGGATAATCAGAAAACAGAGCATGATTATTTTAAACAATTGCAACAATTAATTTTGGTCTGTACTAATATTCTGAATTAGTCTGAATAATAATGAAGAAAATTACATTTCCCTATCACTGTCCAAATCAAATAGCAATACAAGTTCTCCCAGTAGCACCCATGTAGATATCACTTGTCAACACCTCCTACTCTGGGATCACTTCAAGGGCCTTATCTTCTGTACAAGATGAGACTTGATTTGTTTACATTTTTCCTTTTCAAAGCAACAAGTAGTAAAAGTCAGAAACTCCATGAGACCTATATTTTTCACGTTCCCTGTCACTGTCATTCATGCCCTTTTACTTAAGCTAGACATAAGCATATTTTCCAAAGGAAATAAATAACAGTCTGAAGAAATACCCCATAGATTTGTCTCTAATCACCTCATTACCTTTGCTTTGCTTAGCAATATGCTCCAGAGTTTTTCAATGCAAGTATTATGGGTTTTTTTAGGGTGTCATAGCATTTTCTGCATTATTGGTGCTTCTATTAATCAAAAAAAGCAATAGCATTAATTAGAATTAAATGTCAGCAGACATATTAGTAGCTATTACAACCTGTAATTTTATTACTCTCATATGCTTATTTCTTTTTTCTCCAAAGAAATGTTATTCTTAATCAAACTGTGGAAAAGGTCCAAACCATTGAGCCTTAAAGTACCTCTTTTGGCTTCTGGATGAAATTATTTATATTTTGTTTAAATAGGATTTTCATTTTGCATATCCCGCCTGAAAGTTTATTTTCTATTTTAAAATAATTCAGGTAGTTCATAGAGACAGAGAGCTAATAGCAGCAAACAACATTCAATGTCAGTCCATACAGATTAATTGGTGTAGAGAAAAACAAAAATGAAAAAGTATACGTATTGTAAAAGTGTTGCTACGGTGAAGCAGGGTCCCTGCAGAGCAGAATTCTGAGCTCTGAAGTTCATATCATGGTTAAAACAAAAACAAGGTCCTATAGTTTTTTCTTTGTTGAGAATGAAATTTGGGAACTGAATTCTGCCTAGGCATTCATTACATTGAATCTGTTCACCAGTAAACTACAGAAGGCTAATGAACCCCATCAAATGCAGTTCCTCATCTAGCATCTATTGGCAGGTGTCTCTGAAGCAAATGGCGCTGTGCCTGTGGTGTCACTCAACACATTTTACCTGCCCTCTTCAGCACAGCAGGATTTTAAGTTAGTCTTAGAAGGCTGCATTAACTACCCTTTCATGCAGCATATTTCCCCCTTCCATCAATATTTGTGATTCTATCTTTCTCAGTCAACCCCACTCCATGAAACACATCCACTGACCCATGCCATCCTCTATGTTCGATTTTTGTACCCAATGGTGTATCAAGGCTGTACTGGCTTGAATATTTTATTGGTTGGCAAGACTATGTAATGATGGCTCAGAGACGTATCCCAGTTAGGAATGATCCTGAAATTTCCCCATACTTATTTTTTTTTTTCAGTTTTAAAACACTTAAAATAGAAACCTTAGTCTTGTAAACCATCCTACACCAGCTACAGACGATTGGCTCACTCCAAAGGAGCACCAGTTGTAATCCTTTCATGTATAACAAATCACACAAACTTAACTACTAACTTTTGTTTTAAAAATGTATTAGCAGGCCTGGAAATGAATAATTATGGGACAAAAAAAAAATCTATTGAAAAAAAACTATTGAATTCCTTTTGTAAAAGCTGAAGAATGCCAGGGCCTTAATAACCACTCGGGATCTACTTGACATTCAAAAGGCTGACACATCTGAGCAAATAGTTGTCCTCATTGTCTCCGGTCTGACTAAATGGTGATAAAATGATTATCCCAAAGTTGTCTTTCATAATATAAGGCTACGAAAGACCTTTACGGGTTCACTGAGTCCACATACTTGTAAGCAAAACGTCAGAGATGTCCTTTACGCAAAGTTATCAAGTTCCCATCTCCTAATAATTAGATGTGTTGTTCACTGTCCTTTAATTATAACCTCAGTGACACTGCAGAAAACTGATCCCTTCTTTGTTTACATTGCTTTAATTCATTGAAAAGTAGTACACCATTGGGTGGAACATGCACAGGTTCCTCTCCTTCAGTTACTGTAATAAACTTGTCCTATTACTTACTGTAGCAAGATGTAGTTAAATTGTGTATTATAAGACCATAGGATTTTTGCTATAATCTGTGGGAATGGTGTATGCTCAGCAATTAGGATATTTTTGTAATAGAACACTGATTCATTGTAATACAGCTTTGTAAAAAATACAAACAAGACAAAAGAATGGCCTTCTTAATATTAAATAATTTCTTCACAAATTGCTGAAGTTTATTACATGACAAAGCCAGAAAAAATGTCCTTAACCCCAGATATTAAATAGTCATTGTCCTGTCACTACAATCCTTAATGAAGAGTCCCTCCCCAGCATCCCTATAGGCCCCCTTCAGATACTGGAAAGCTGCTATGAGGTCTCCATGCAGCCTTCCCTTCTCCAGGCTGAACAGCCCCAACTTTCTCAGCCTATCTTCATAAAGGAGGTGCTCCAGTTCCCTGATCATCCCCATGGTCCTCCTCTGGACTTGTTCCAACAGTTCCATGTCCTTTTTATGCTGAGGACACCAGAACTGCACACAAGACTCCAAGTGAGGTCTCACGAGAGCAGAGTAAAGAGGCAGGATCACCTCCTTCGACCTGCTGGTCACGCTCCTTTTGATGCAGCCCAGGATACGGTTGGCTTTCAGGGCTACAAGCGCACGCTGCCGGCTCATGTTCATTTTCTCATCGACCAGCACCCCCAAGTCCTTCTCCGCAGTGCTGCTCTGAATCTCTTCTCCGCCCAACCTGCAGCTGTGTCTGGGATTGCTCCGACCTAGGTGTAGGACCTTGCACTTGGCATGGTTAAACTCCATGAGGTTGGCATCAGCCCACCTCACAAGCGTGTCAAGGTCCCTCTGGATGGCATTCCTTCCCTCCAGCGTATCAACCGAACCACACAGCTTGGTGTCATAGGCAAACTTGCTGAGACCAAACTCAATCCCACTGTCCCTGTTGCCGACAAAGATGTTAAACAAGACTGGTCCCAACACCAATCCCTGAGGGACACCACCCGTTACTGGTCTCAAGCCGGACACTGAGCCATTGACTATAACTCTTTGCATGTGGCCATCTATCCAGTTCTTTATCCACTGAGTAGTCCATCCATCAAATTGATGTCTCTCCAATTTAGAAACAAGGATGTCGTGTTGGACAGTGTCGAACACTTCACGCAAGTCCTGGTAGATGACATCAACTGCTCTACCCCACCCATCAGTTCCGTAGCCCCATCGTAGAAGGGCACCAAGTTGATCAGGCAGGATTTGCCCTTAGTGAAACCATGCTGGCTGTCACCAAGCACCTTGTTGTTTTTCATATGCCTTAGCATGCCTTCCAGGAGAATCTGCTCCAAGATTTTGCCAGGCACAGAGGTGAGACTGACTGGTCTGTAATTCCCCAGGTCATCCATTTTCCCCTTCTTGAAAATGGGGGTTATATTTCTTTTTTTCCAGTCGTCGGGAGCTTCACCTGACTGACATGATTTTTCAGATATGATGGCCAGCGGCTTAGCAACTTCATTCACCTGCTCCTTCAGGACCAGCGGATGGATTTCATCAGGTCCCATGGACTTATGCACATTCACATTTTTAAGATGGTCTCGAACCAGATCCTCTCCTAAACAGAAAGTAAAACTAATGCTGGATACATGTATGAAATGCAAACAGAACCACCTATATCTCAGAGACTCTTGACTCATTTTTGTGTTTTATGCTATAATAAGAGTTGCTAGTGTACAAGTCTGAATGCAAGTTGAAGTAGGTTACAACCTTCGAAATAAAGATACTCATGAGTTTTGCAGTTACTTTTTCATTCTGTTTCTTGTGAATTTGTGCTATTCATTGTAAACAAGCTGGGTCTTAAGATTTCTTTATAAGAGAATAGTATGAGCAAACTACTAGAAAAGAAAAGGCATGTTAAGGAAGTGACTCTACCAAAGTGTGGTTTCTTGGGGCAGTGAACAGCCCTTTCCCTCTAGCACCTCCCCAGGAGGTTGATACACTATCTCATCCCACCTACTGCCCTCTGGAGCAGTCAGGAATCTCTGACTAGTCCAGTCACATTTCTTTGATACTTCCTACCAGGTCATCTGGGGACCCATGCAATGTAGCCCAGTGACAGGAGACTTGCCAAGAATGGAACTGCTGTTGATTGTGTAGCAAAGTGTTGGAAGACCCAACTGACATGTATTCCACTAGGATTGAACAGATGTACTAATCTGTTTACTACTGTTGATTTTTAGTCATTGCTACCAAGACAAATACTTCCCTCTTCCTCAAAGAAAGCAAGAAGCAAAGGAGGCACAAGCACTTTCCTTTCTGTTATGCAAGTGTCACAACTTTCCTGTTGACATTTGTGTGTTTTGCTGGCTAGATTCACATTTCCTTTACAAACACACCAATAACCCACTTATATTATTTAGAAAATATCCACATAGTTTGTACACTTTTCCCCTGAAAAAATAGGAAATCATCAGACCAGAAAGATGAGGTTAACCATGAGTTTAAAACTACTCTCAATTTTGCAGTCCCCTTACACTTCCCTGTCTGAGCTTTCCCCGTACAACTGAGGATATTTTTCACCTGCCAGATAAGTAAAACGTTATCAACCAGAATGGTGTCTCATTGAGGTCTGCCAATGGCATACCCATTTTTTTATTTTTTTATCATAATTTGTTCAGTAACAGACATAGTGGAGAAGAGTGAAAGACTAGTAAAAAGCAGCCTGGAGAAAAGAAGGGGCCAGGAAGAGCTTATATCAGCTTTCCAATACCTAAAGTAGGCCTATGAGACAGCTGGGGAGGGACATTTTACAAGGGCATGTGGAGGTACGACAAGGGAGAATGGCTTTAAACTGAAAGATGACAGATTTCAGTTAGATTTAGAGAAGAAATTCTTTACTGAGAGGATGGTGAAACACTGGAACAGGTTGCCCAGAGAAGTTGTGGATGGATGCTCCATCCCTGGCAGTGTTCAAGGCCAGGCTGGATGGGGCTTTGAGCAGCCTGGTCTAGTGGAAGGTGTCCCTGCCCATGTTAGGGGCATTGGAACTAAATAATCTTTAAAATCCCTTCCAACCCAAACTATACTATGATACATAACTGTCGTATTTCATGATTCAGACCCTGCTCAATTACAGAGTATATTTCACTAGATTTTCAAGCAAGCTAATGATGTAAAAGAGGTCATATAAAAATTAGCAATACTACCTTTATTACAGGTCATATTTTTCAACTTATAATTGTCTGTCTTCCTAGTCCTTATTATACACTTTGTGCATTTCTTTTCAGTTTTAAATAGATAAGTATATGGTTTTAAGTAGTTTATGACTTTTAAAAATATTTTTTAGCACTTAATTTCATTGATGGCGAAAGATAATCCTATAATGTATTTTCATAGCAATGTTAAAATATCTTAAGTATTTTATGGCATAATGGAAGACTTGGTAAAAATGTAACTATATATGAGCTACTAATCATTATACTAGTATTTTTTGTTTTATTTCTAGCTGCAATCACATAATATTAATTCATATTTTATTTATATTCTGACAGATTTGCTGCAATGTTCTTTGGGAACTGATCTTGAGATACAAGCTCTTAGTTATTGAGTACGTGCCCAAAAAGCACAGAGGCAGTATGCAAAATATTCGTGATCATCAGTTAATAAACAAAGAACACAAAAAATAACTGATGGGCCAGAGCAAGATGATGGATAAAGCATGATACTCAGTGAAAAATTATAAAAGCAAGGCAAGTGAGTAGTGATATTTCTCCCAAGCATTGCAACAGATTATGTGCAACTTGGGGAGTTCATGAGCCCTGTGTATTCTGTGAACCTGTAGATTTTCCTTCCATAAACTTCTTCAGTTTGTCCTTCAACTTGTGCGAACTTTAACTTTCACAAATCCCTTTTGGAAGCAGCACTTAGCCTTAATACAAGTGCATGAAAAAATCACCTCATTTTGTTTATTTTAAACTAGCCACCTATATATTCATCTGTCACTACTGCTACTGAGAGACACAATGAACAAGTGGTGCCTATTCACCCTTCCCATGCCACTCCCCATTTTTTATGACTTTATCATATATCCCCTCAATTGTGTGTTTTCCAAGCTGCAGTTTCCTAGCCTGTGTAATTGCTCCTCCCATGGGACTCATGTATACCTTTGATTAACCCTGTCGCTCTTCTGTGTACCCGCTAGAACTCTTCCATTTTTTGAGGTGGGAGAATCAGGGCTACACAAAACATTCATTACATAGGGATAAAGCAGCATTCTGATAATCAGAAGAAATATATCTCGTTTACTAAAACATTTAATTCTCTCAATTTCCTATTACAAGTCATGATTTTAAGTTACAGATTGACTAAGGAATACTGCTTTTGGCATAGCAAATTCAAGGGTTTTTTTAAGTGATACAGCTCCAGGCCAGCATATGTTTGCAAGCAAAGTTTGACTATGCTGAAACCAGACAACACAGATCCAGTTCTACCTTTGAATGTTTAGATAATAATGAGTCATGCTAATAGAGACTGTCTAGAACAGTTCAGCTCTAGCTCACTAGAGAATTTATTATAAAATATGTTAAACAGGGGCATAGACACAACTGAGTCATAGATGTTAATTGACCAGAGCAATCCAATGCAAGTGAGATTTGTCTTCCTAAAGGTGTCCATACTTTGATGACAGCCCAGCTGGGACCACTTGTCACATGGTATAAAAGAGGAAAGCAAAAGAGCACACCCTGAGAAAGGACACCAGCCTTGTCCCTTTCCTGTATACTGGTAAACTTATGAATGTAGACAGGGAATAAACTGGCCTGAATCGGCTCTTTCTGTATTTAAGTGATAGGAGAATTTTAGTCCATTTTTTATTGATCTTCCTATAGCACAACTCAAGTTATAACTTACAGCCATAGTTTATCTTTTTGTTATGCTAGAATGATATCTATATTTCAGGTTTTTGTTTAAGGAACAGATATTTCTCCTATAAATTACAACATTCTTTTAAACTAAATATTTCATCAGGTTATTCTAAATGTGGTACTTTAATCAATTTAGTCAGTGCATTCCTATCATAGTATAATATGACCTACTCAGCAGCACAGAAAATTTTCAACAGATAAGCACATCTTTCTTGAATAAAACTATTTTCACTTATATTTTTGGGGGTGTTTTTACTTTAGAAAATACTGTATTTCTTGGATTTTTTACTGGATTGTTTTGAAAAAATAAAGCTATGGTAAGTTGGATTTTTTACCATTTTCCCTTAATTATGAATAAATTTTATTTACATAGCAAGCTTTAAAATTCGTTCAGAGAGTCCAAAGTACATACATATTTTATATATTTATTTATTTAAATACATCTTCTATGCATTACTTAGAAAACCAAAACAATGAGAAAAATGTTGTCAGTTCAACATTATTATGGAAAATTTGAATAATGTAATGTAAGGATGCTTGAGTTTCCCATTTCCTACTGTATAAATAATTTGAAGTATTCGTGTCTTATCATGCTTTGCATTCGCCAAGAAATGAATTAATTAAACAACACAATAGAAACTTGAATCTCCTTACTTTGGACCTGTGAATTAACCAGACACAACAATCTCAGTATAAGAGACCATATCCTATGACTAAGAAAATGCTACCGAAGTTGCACATTTCTTCAAAAATAGCTAGCATTGACTACCAAGTTTTCTCCAAATAAACGTTTAGTGAAAAATTACTGAAAGACTCTTTAAATCATTCTAAAACTCCAGAATAAATTTTCAGTCAGTATTTTTACATGTATGATGGAGGTTTATACATCTTCTATGCAATAATTCCTTCCTTGCTGAACAGGTTTGTGCTGCCATGAGTACTCCACCCATGCATATATGAAAGATTAGCAATGAAAAGTGTTGTTGAAAAATGTAAGCTAGGAATGAATTAGTAGTTGTATGTCATGCAAGTCCATTTTACTTTGGGAGGAAACAAGGGAAAATACTCTGCACTGAATCAGCAAAAAAAAAAGCACTGAATTTTTCCCATGTGTTTTGAGGATGGGCTTAGTATTGTACAAAGTTCCGTAGTTACTTGCACTTCTCTCAGGCATGTCTGGTCTTCCAAGGTAGACATACTTTTGAGTTAATGGAGTCAGGATTACTTTCCAACTTGCATATGTTACATCTGTTTAGAGGAACGTAAATAACACTGCAGTAAGAGTTGCTGCTGAATGTGTTGCAAGCAGATTTTGCAAGATAGGTGAATCGTGCTGGAAAAGCTCGTGATAAAGACAGGACCTACGCAAAGGGTTGTTCCCGGGGAAGAGCTGATAATAGTTGCCAGCTGCATGTGACACATGGGATCAACAAAGAGTGAGGCTGCCTCTACGTGCGGCAAAACCTGAGACATCACCATGAGGGGACAGGATGAGAGGGGCTAAAAGGGTGAGCACGAGTTTACTCAGCACATGTGACTTGATAGGTCTGGACAGGCTGTAGATGAATCCTTCAAACCTCTAGCTTCCTTGTTAAAGAATGAACAAATTGTGATGAACGTATGGGAGGTAGCATGTTGAAATCACACATCTTTTCTTTGTAATCAATGCAGTGCAGTCTGGCCCAGGAAAGGGCTAACCATACTCCAGTTTTATCTAGGGGATGACTAGACATCATCTTTTGAAGTTACCCAGCTGTGTATAATATGTGGGCCAGGAGGATATTTACAATTAAATCTGTAGCACAGAAGCACGGCAGTTATTATATGATATACTGATACTGCACGTAGGGCCCAATGCCAAAGTTACATTTCACACAGTCCAGCTACAATCACCCAATAGCAGGAATGTGAGTGATGCCAAAACTGTGACAGAAGAATTTAAGAGAAGAGATGAAGTGAGGCAGTAAAAGAGCTTCTTCAAAGTTCTGTAGCCTGCAGTGTAGCCACCACATTTATGCATCCCTGTTCTGTGTCACAGCTGAGGTGACAACACTGGGATGTCTACTGAAAGTAAAACAGAGCTGATCAGGCTTTTGAACTGCTCTACCCCATGAAGTTGGCCTGTGGGAAACCGATTTTTTAACAAGAGCTAATGATTTAATGATGTATTTTATTTATGAAGTTAAAATGTTGTTCCATAAAATATTTAACTTTATTGTGCCCTTTTTTGTTTTCCTCTATTACACTACAGTGATCGACGACAACCTGTCTTACTCAGCTATTACTTCCTCAAGAAGGGATCACTTTAGATAAATTATAAGATTCCTATACTCAGCAATCACAGCAATTTATATGAAACTAAATAGAAGACCTTTCCTGCCTTCTGGTTGATATAACTAGTGCACAATCTGTAATAAAGCTTTTAGTCAAATGAGGCTCAACTTGCCCTCTCATTAGATAGGAGCACTTGATCATTTACTCTTTCTTTACTTTGTGATCTGTGCTGACTAAACCTTTGAGACTCCATGGGCACTGAGCCCTCTGCTCTGTTCTTTTATTTATAACCTCCATGAAAGTATCTCCCACATCAGGACATGCTCCATCAATGGAGAACTCTGGACAGCAAGACCCTGGGACTTGACTCTGCAGCACTGAGGGTTTGTCCATGTGGGTTTGGCTGATGGCTTCAGCAGAGTTAGGAATAGTCTCTAACCACATGTAATACAATGTCCTGGGTTCAGCAGTAGCCATCATTTTTTCTCCTTCTTAGGAGCTGGTGCAGCACTGTGTTTTTGACTTTCAGTCTGGGAACAGCGCTGATAACATCGAAGTTTTCAGTTGTTGCTTAGTAATGTTTGGCCTGACCAGGACTTTCTGAGTCTCATGCTCTGCCAGGGAGGAGGGGAAGCCGGGAGGAAGCAGAGACAGGACACCTGACCCAAGCTAGCTAAAGAGGTATTCCATACCACAGCATGTCATGCCTAGGATGTAACTGGGAGTTACCCAGAAGGGCTAGTTCACTGCTTGGTTCGGCTGGGTATCAGTCGGTGGGTGGTATTGTATTCTCTTCCCTTGTTATTTCCTTTATCATTATTATTATTGGTGGTAGCAGTAGTGATTTGTGTTATACCTTAGTTACTGGACTGTTCTTAACCTGGGAGCGGGGAGGGGCGGGGGGGCAGTGGGAAAGGGCTGTGTGACTGATTTATGACGGAGCTTAAACCATGACACACAAGTTATGTAAACGGTGCTAATGTTCATTTTATGCCATTTTACTAGCAGTAGACCACACACTCCTTAAATTCCATGCCAAATCTTCCTGTAGCATGTAAAGACAAAGCTTAAGATCCTATTTGAGGATCCTGAAAAACCAGGAAGCATCCTAAACTGACTACTCGGTGGTATTCAAGAATAAAATTTTGCAGTTAATCCATGGCTTAAGAGGATTAAGAAGCCATCTATTTGCTATTTGAATCTCCTATTCAATTTAGATGCTTAAATCAGTCCTTTCTCGTAAAACATGGGAACGTAGAGTTTAATCCGGCCATCTATACTGCTCAGGCTGTAGTACATACTCTGAGGCATATGCATGTAAATTCATCTCCTGCTTCCTTTCCACCCTGATCATGGGAGTGCCCAAGGTTGACAGGTATTAACTGTCTGCAGAGAGAAGGCTGCAGAAGCCTGTTGGTTTTCCCACTAGGCTGGGAGTTGGGAGACTCAGCTTTGAATCTCAGTTTCAAATACAACATAACATGCATAATGTTTGCTGGTAAATGAACACTACCCACTCCTCCTCCAAATCCATGTTTTGTGCACCAAGAAATCTCTTATAGAGACCTTAAATAGAACCTCCCAGAACTGCCCCATGGTTTCTCAGTGGTGGATCCTGTACTAATAACTTGCTTTTCCATATTCAGGCTAGCTTTCCTCAACCCCCAGTGACAGTAGTGGGAAAGTAAACAAGTTTTCATCACATATACTGTTAAATTTAAAACACTGTAGATTAAATTCTTTAAAAATATTGCCCTATACAGGATTGTTTATTTTTCCTAAGTGATTTCTAGCACCCTGTAGCTATCAAGGCTCACAAAATGCTGGACAAACACAGGCCTCAGCTGGAGTGTTTACGGTGTAGCCTGAACCATGGTGTGGCTAAACAATTTGAAGAAAAAAACAAAAGCAAAGGCACATCTACAGTGTTTCTGCTATTTGAGTTAGCACTTTGGGCCCAATGGAAGGTAGTGAGCAAAAGAGAAAGGGAAGGACAATGCCAACAATAAAAATCTGCTTCTAAAGCTCTCGCACAGCTCATTGTGACCTAGTGCTTCTAAAAGTTTGCAACCTCTGAATCTTCTTTTGTTTTCTATTCCATCATGTCTTTCTGGGCAGGTAGATCTATCCTTAGAGGAAAAGCCTACACTGATTACAGCCCGTGTATTAGCTGAGACACTATCCAGGACTTCTGAAATTACTGTCTAAACCCTAGGGAGCTTCCTTTGGAGAGAAGATTCTTCCAGCATGTCTCCCCATATCCTCCAGGACAACTTAGGCCTGCCCTTAGCAATTCATATACACAGGATGTATGGAAATATGTGCCTTTTTAACCTTAGGCCCTCCAGTGCATGATGTAATGAATGCCATGACAGGAATGGATTTGTCTACAATGAAACTTGGAATTGACCCTGAAGGGCAGATTTCACTTGGGCCAAGCCACATGAACTGCCTTTCCTGCCTCTATTATATCTAGAAAGCAGTCTTGTCTGCTCTTCTCTATTTCTATGGAAAACAGAACTAGAAGTGGGTGTATGTGTACAAGAGAAAGGAGTAAAGAAGTCTGGGAAAGAAAGCGATGGATTGCTGAAGGCAGATTTCAGATGTTTCAGATGTGTCCTTGCAATGATTTC
Organism: Neopsephotus bourkii; assembly: GCF_033783945.1. Classification (NCBI taxonomy): domain Eukaryota; kingdom Metazoa; phylum Chordata; class Aves; order Psittaciformes; family Psittacidae; genus Neopsephotus; species Neopsephotus bourkii. The sequence goes on along the minus strand of NW_026901251.1, from coordinate 3,222,200 downwards.
TAGGAGCCCTGTAGGATACAGCTGCACAAGGACAACAGACACTAAGATTCAGTGGTGCTTCTAAACTCAGACTGCGTGGTAATTAGAGTGAGAGGGAGGAGCACAAGCTAATAGTTTTTATTTATGTGGATATATATAGCAAATCTGCATTTGGGAATTGACCCAAGTGTCAGTAAAACTTATTTTTTTTCTGATTGAAATATGGAATATCTTAGGAAGAATTTCTTTTTTGTTATCTCCTCTTTCTGTCTGTTGATCAATTATTTCTTAATAAATTTTAAGTATCTACAAATATTTAGTACTATATAGTATGTTTTTGTGGTCAGTTTTCATTCAGCTGAATCTGGAATTGGTATGCTCAGTATTAATACTTTTAGATAAAGATTTGCATCCTGGTTACACTGGAAGGTTACTTACACTTACAGCCAGAAAAAGATGTATGGAAATAATTGACACTGTAGGTATATATACAGGATCTCCAAAGCCTCTGCCACTTGCTGTCTCCACTGGCAGTAGCTACATTCCTCCTGCATTACATTATTACTAGTAAAGACCCAATGTCACCTACAAGTCTGATGTGAGGAATGCCTCTAATGCCACTGAGCTTTTGTCATACCTGTGCCTCCAGCTGTCTTTTTTTCCAGACTGGGAATATGGATCCAGGGATGGCTTTAGGCTTAGGCAAAACAGGAAACCGTTTAGGTCAGTAGGATGCTGGGTAATCATAGTGCCAGTGGAGGGACTGCTGCAGCAGCATCTTTGCATGGGTGATGGAGAAAGGGCACCAGCTTTTCCAACTGCTGTTAGTATGGCTCGAGTTGCTGATCCCTGCCTTTTGCTTGGAACATTTCATATTGCTGCTCCAGATGACCCGATGATAGCTCAAAAGGAGAACATTTGCCTGTCTCTTTTTCCCAGGAACCATTTAGCCTTAACTCCTGAAATCCAGGATCCTTTTCCAGCTTTTCTCTGGGCAACAAAGAGAAATTGACTCCAACAATATATTTTATTTATGGGTATATCAGAAATATTGAAAAATTCAGTCTCTGTAGAGAAATACCAGATAGCAATTAAGAACCATTTAGAAGATCCTGTGACATTTATGGAGGGTACCAGTAATGAAAAAAAGGCCTGTAAAAGAATGGTGAGAACTGCAGAAGAGTATCTACAACTAACTCAGTGGATGAAGAATGCTGTAGGAAAGTGCTTTCATTGTATGGTAGGGTCATTTTACTTTTGAAGTCCTTTTTGTACTGTTAGACAAACAGGAGGCCAAGAGTCTGGTAATCTTCACCAGGACTTGGTAGAGAAGATGCAGCACATAGAAATATTCATTGATACATGAAAGACGACAAACAGTGCCTTGAGCATACAGCTGAGATGACAGAAGACAGACAAGTTAAATTATTTCAGTGGATTTAAAGCTCTTGGCCACACGGAGAGAAAACTGAGGATAGTATTGAGATCGAAACACTTTTGATTATTACTATTGCTGAATAAAATTTGTCCTTCACAGAAAGAGGTCTATGGGGAGGTATGTTGGAAACCAACCAATGTCTCATATTTGAAGAGCAAAGAACACACTGCCAGAAATAATCTTTGGTTTTAATTCCTTACAGATCTTAACAGTACAAAAGTGAGACCCTAAGTACTTACTACCAAATGATTTACCCTATATCATATAGGCTGTATTGCACATTATTTACTTAGGATATTCTACATACAAGAAAAAAAAAGGTATGTTTTCATGTGTTTGAAATGTTTGATTTTAAATATACTTATTCTAAATATTCTTTTCTTTTTTTGTACCTGAAATAAATGTAACTCTAAGGAAATAACATGCGTTGCTATAGAATAAACAACACAGTTGTCATAAAAACAAATAATAAAAAAGCAAGCTTTTACTAATGCTCCTTTAAAAAAAATAATCTGGAATTACTGAGCTATTTAATTAAAAAAAAAAAAAAAAGAATATTTGTCCTTTTTTCCTCACCTGTTCTATGGAATATAAATATTTCTGAACATATATAAATATTTAGAAGCATGTACATTACAAAATTACCTGAAGGTTTATTTAAGCCTTTCCTCAGCTGTGAATGAAACCTGATTTCCAGAAGACTGTTTGTTTAAATTTGGGGAAAACATGGTGATGCCCTTGAAAATAATCACACTGCAAGTAAAAAAAGTGGGAAGCAAACAGAATTTTGATATTAATGTCAAGACATAAGTTTAATAAAGATTATTTTAATAGAGAATGAGCTTGTATTTGTTTCTTACATGGAAAGCTGGCAGTCTATGGTAGGATGGATTAAAGCAATACTTTAAAGAAAAAATGAAGTGAACTCACTGAATTTATTACAAAATAAAATCTGAAAATAAATTAAAATAAATAGTTGAGGTCAAAATGTTAAAGAAATTATAACACTGACTTGCAGATAGTAGTCCAATTTGCAGTTATCTCCCCTTGTGCCAATCCGTTTGATAGTCAAACCACATGTGCCTGTGAATGTGTTTATGAGAAAACAGTGTGTCCAAATATTATATTTCAATGGAGCAATAGCAGCTAATTTTAATCCTTTGCCATGAGTTGCACCATGGAAATTTTCATTCCATATATCTGATCTTTACAAATTTTTCTATTCCATTCACTGCCTCTGCTTCCCATTTAATCCTTGCAATCTGCCCACAGTCACTTAACAGGGTATGTTTGGTGAAATTTTCCATCCACTATATCTCTTACAAGACTTTGAAGCATATGGGATAGTCTTCTAGCTCTTGTCAGAGCTTCTTCACAGTCAAGGCCATACACCCTTACAGGAGGACCTTGTCACTTTTGTTCTTTCCCTGGCTTATTTGAGTTTCCTTGTGTTTTTATATGCAAACTGAAAGAGCGACACTACATCTCTTGTTCTGGACCCTACTTGTCCATCTTGGGTGGTCACAGTATGATGCTTGCATCACCACTGCCTTTGGAGTAGCTGCAGGACCATGCAAACACACCAGCTTGCCCACCACATCAAGGTCAAGCACTTGCTAAATGTCTGTATTTTCTTGTTTTGGGAGAGTTTTATTGTTTCTAATATCAGTAAATTACTTTTGAATTTGAATAGCTTACTGTTAATTTTTATGGGTATGTCACAGAGAGGTCACTAACTCACAGCTATTTTTATAATAAATGATACACAGGAAGGGCAGAGAGGCATAAAATAGTGTGAGCAAACGAAGCCATGAGCAGGCACAGGAAGATGCATGCATACCACAGTGGTATTCTTATTGGAAAAGAAGCAGAGGGCACAGTGGTGATAAACATCAAGAAATACTACATGTTTTTTCATTTGTGTGTTCCCAGATGAATTATCACTAGATCACGTTGGTTTGTTTGTTTCATTTTTATACCCAAGCACACAAAATAAAAAGGGCAACTATGTTGGACAAAGAAAGAATGCTTAAAAATGCCAAATTAGTGCACTGTTCATGAAGAGAGAATGAAAGCAGTCCTAAGGACAGACATTGCTTCTGAACATAGTCATGCTGATAATTGTGATACTGATTGGTGGGCAGCCATTAAACCTAATATGAGGTTACTTACTGTTTTGTGGCTTTGCTCATAAATAGCATCTTTCCCCAAAAACTTCCTTAAAACCTCTCACAGGGTAGGAATGTCTGTAGCCAGTTCTAAAGGCAAGGAAGCCGAAGCATAGAGCTGTGAAGTGGTTTGTCCAAGGATATGGACTTTGCTGGAAGGTCCCAGAAAAAGATTCACATCATCTGGGTCCCAGTACAGCCTTTGACCCTTGGCTGATATATCTTTCTTAAAACACTGGATCATGATTGACTCAAGCCAGCTGACTTGACTGTATTTCGTATTGGAGTCATTATGAAAACTTCATTTTCAGAGAGTGCCACAGAGAGAAACCCCACTGTAGAGTTTGCTGGGGAGTTTGGAGCATTAGGTGGGTTGCTGAGGAAAGCGTTTAAAAAAAGTAGCATCAAGGAAATAAGCATCCCTCTTGTGGCTTACTTCTCCAGCCCCAGTATGCAGTGTTGTCACTTTAGGAAACACTATCCTTCTTCCTGGGATCATCCTATCTCAGGGATGGTCAGGCATGTCCCTTTTGTGGCCTTCCAGTACCTAAAGCGAGACTACAGGAAAGCTGGAGAGAGACTTTTTATGAGGGCATGTAGGGATAGGAAAAGGGGGAATAGTTTCAAACTGACAGAGGGTAGATTAGGAAGAAATTCTTTACTGTGAGGGTGGTGAGTTACTGGCACAGGCTGCCCAGAGAGGCTATGGCTGTCCCATCCCTTTCAGTGTTCAAGGCCAGATTGGAAGAGGCTTTGAGCAACCTGGTCTAGTGGAAGGTGTCCCTGCCCATGGCTGGCGAGTTGGAACTAAGTGATCTTCAAGGGCCCTTCCAACCCAGACCATTCTGTGATTCTATGATTCTGTGATTCTGTGTATAGATATGTACTAGTTATATGAAAAGATTTACAGCTGTTATTACAAGAATATCACTGATGTAAGTTGACTGAATTTTATTTTAATATTCTTACAGTATTAGGCCAGTAATGGTAGGAACAGCAGAAAGTCACCTTCTCCTCATGGGGTATTAATTTAAAGTGGAGTCTATAATGTAATGTCTGTGGGTTTCATTGGGTGACCCACAAATACAAAGACAGAATCCTTAAAATATATTAAGAACAGTTATGTTTATCTTCTAGCTAAGTGGGAATAAAAAGGATGTGTGCAAATACATTATCATTTTCCTTTGTTGAAATGTGACCTTTGATCTTCAGTAACTACTCCCACATGAACAGCAGAGTGCAAACATATCATGGAGGATGGTGTAAAGCTTTTCCCTCCTACTGCACTGATGCATGTAAAGCCCCTTATTTGCCTGCACAAATATTTTTTGCATGTTTCATGCATTTGCTCTGGCATGTATTTTGCATATTTTCAGTACCAGTTTGGCTCCTTGCCCTTATGCTTCAGCAAGAATATTCAGGGCTTATTTAGGCAAGGTAAACAGACGGATAACCACTAATCTCAAAACATTTTATATCAAGTTGCAATGAATGGTCCTAGGGGGTTCCCTGGGCTCCTCAGTGTCTGTTTGGCTGAGCAGACCTCAGGGCTTTACTGTGGTCACCTGCTGGATTCCTGCCTGCTTCAGACACGGTTATGGGACTGCCCAAGCCAGCCAGGTCAAGTTGGACCCAGCTCCTGAATTCCTGTTCTTTCTTACAGTCTCAATCTCAATGGCTTTCAAGCTCAGCTTTCCAAGGACTAACTTGATTTGAGTCACATAGGTATATTTTTGGCAAGCGTTCAAAACTTCATCAATCTTAATCAATCATGAGAAAGGGCTACAATACCTCATTAATCTTTATCAAGCATGAGAAACACCTAAATATCCAGGCAAAATAACAGACAAAGCATGAGCCGCCCTGCTTTGGCAGATTGCTAGGCAGTCAGGTAGGTCCAAGGGATACAAAAACACTTCTCTCTGTTACAAGTTTTTCCCAAACCACAGAGCCCACTTTCACTCCATCAGCAGACCTTATGCTCTCCCTCAGTTACCAGTAAGCCAGCATCAGTGTAATCATTGCCTATTTCTTTCGAAATAACATTCAAGCATCAGTCTTCTCAGAAACATCCCCCAGGTAAATGCATTTAGTTTGCTCTTCTTTTCTAGGATTCATATGAGAGAAATAGCAAAAGCCAATTCAGTAAAGGCAGTCTTCATTGGCTTCTTACAAATAAAAACATTAGTGGAGCGTAAAGTAAAAAAAAATAATTTCCCCTGAGGAGAACTATAGACAAAAGGAGCCGCACGTGAGCCTGACAGTCATGCTGCTTAATGTAACTTTGGAAAACAATTAGACAGGCACAATGCTCAAACACGAGAAGAATGGGATCATTTTTATAAAATTGTCAAATACATGAAATGCAAACGATGCTTCAATTTTAATCTAATTAACTTTTATGGAGGTGTTTTATTGGGAGCACAGGTTTATCTTAGTTCCAGTGGAAAAAAAAAAATAAAAAGCATTATGTCAGTTTTACTTAGAAAGGCACTCCCTAATTTATCATACCATAACCAAATTAAGCTTGAGAACTACTAATCAGTAGGTGTCTATTATACAGCAAAGCATTAGCCTTAGCATGTACAATGCCTTCGGCATTCAACAGAGCATATACTGGAAAGAAGAATTCCTTTGTCATTTGGCCAGGGAAGCAATTATCTCCATAGTTCACGATTTGTATAATAATCAGTTAAAATAAGGTGTGCCATTTGCAGAAGCTCATGAAAAAATTAACGTTCCAGTTCTTATTTAGCAGCTTTGACTTCTTAAATACTTGCAAATTTCCTGAAGAAACTGACTATGTATCCATGTAACCCAGTTTCTCTTTCTGCTTATTTCTTTTCCAGCCTCTCCCCTCCAAAATACACAGCTTTAAAAGAAACCTATAAATCTCCAGTCACAACGTCTACAACGTTCCTTATATTCTGTTTTTCTCTCTCCAATTCCACGTATGCATAGGTGAACTACACATGTTCACATGTTTATGCACAACATCTACTCCTTGCTGTTATTACCATAATAGCATGACAAACACTTCAGGTCAAATCTCTGAGCCAGGTATGGCTAGTGAGCTCTAGCTCACCTTTGGGTACCCTCAGGAGGCACTGTGTCCCTGAGAGAGCTCTCTGCTGCCTCTTCCTCTTCCTCCTTTCACTTTTTCCAGAGGAAGAACTGATATATGTGCTGTGGGCACCACATCTAGCACATTGAGTCATCTTAATATGCTGCTTATTTAGAGGTAATTTATACTAAATAAGGTTTAAACTATTATAAACACTGTTTATTTAGCGTTTACTTAATCCCCACCCATGTGAGTGGAGTTACCGGGCATGCAAGCTATGATAGTCCACATGTACTGGAGCCCAAGGTCAGATAGCTTATGTCTAATTTCCTTACATAGTATGTGCTACAAATTAGACCAGCCTTTTGCTATCAGATAATTGCAAAAAGAGGCTTCACTAATAGCATGACATCAAGTGACAAAAGACTACTCCTATATACTTTTTTCAGTGTCTTTGTTTAACTGAACAGAAAAATACAAATAATATAGAATAACTAATAGCCTGTGATTAGACTTCAGACTGCCAGTCATGTTTTCTTTACAAGACTTTGCATTTTAACCATTGGGGTTTGCAAGTAGTCATCAAAATCTGTATTAACAGCCCACATTATAGCTAGGAGACCTCCTGATTGCTCTGCTTAAAACCATCTTGAGCATTGCATCACTCGCAAGTCTCAGATCACACACAAGACATAAAATAAAGTAAATGATACCACAGTGAAGTGCTTAAAGTTCTTATTTATTTTAAATAACATTATTTCTCTGACTTCATCCAAACAAGACGTCGTTTGTTAGGATGAAGATGAACCCCCACTCTGATGAATCAAGCCAGTCTCATGCACCTGTTCCTAAGATCCCAGGTTACTTCTACTTCCTCCTCCAAGCTGCTGTCACTTACAAAACTTGTTCTGATAACATCACAGAGTCTTTTTGAACTTTTTGTTTTCTGTAGGACATCAAGAAAAGTGTACTTTTGCCAAAAGTCCAGCTGTAACATAATGAGGAGAGCATGAACATAAACACATACGTAAAAATGGCAGGAAGAATTAAGTTGTTTATATTATTATTACTTGAATTCTTCTACATCATACTGTTGAAATGAAAAAAGAATTTAAATATATATTAGCCTGCTTAAAAAGCACAACCCAAAGTACAGCAATACAACATTTTTCTAATTGTACATTTTTCTAATTGGGAAGTGATCTTTGTGACCTTCTAATCAAATAAATAAATAAATATAGCCAAGATCATGCATAAACTGAACAAAGGGTAGAATTACACCTGGAATCAGAACTACCTGAAAATGTGTTATTTAAATTATTACAACTTTATTTTTACTCTTATAAAAAAGTCATAAAAAGCTTTTTCACTGGTATCAGAAGTATTAAATGCTTTGACAATTTGACATAGATTCCGTTTTCCTGAAAGGCTGAATCCTGTGAAACTACAAGACACAGAAACGGTTTCTGTTTACCTATTCATGGGAGTTATAACCACCTAATAAAGTTAATTGTCTAAAATACTGTTTTTACAGGGGGAAAGAGGATACTTACCTTAAAGAGGAAGCTGGTCTGTGATGGCCTGTGGCCATTAACAGAGCATCCTGACTAGTGACCCAGTCAGCCTCTCTCTGTACAGGAATAGTCCTTAATAAGTAGATGCAATATTTTATGACAAGTGTATTACAATGGGCTAAGCACAGCATTAAAAACCCAGACTTTCTGATCCCAGTAAGAGCTCACATAAACATATATATTTCTTTTTCCTCCAGCAAAGTATCTGAATCCCAAAACATGCATAATGACACTTTCTATACGAAGGTATTTTATTGATTTGTTGATCTTTAAAATATTACTGGAAGACAAAAAGTTCTTTAGATGTCTTTTAGTGTGAAATCATTACTCATTCCTGAGTTAAAGTGAAACTGTATTGTCTTCCAGCTGAATTTTTACAGTGTAAGAATCTCAGCTTTTATTGTTAAAATCAAATATTCCTGCAAATTGACTGCTTAGATTATTTACATCCTGAAAACTCTGCATGTGAGAGATTCTGATGCTTTTCAGTGCTATCAAGACATTTCTAACAGGTAGATATAGAAATACCAAGGCGGAGGGGAGAAAAAAAAACACATGTATTTCAAATAAGAGCCGAGGCAACCTGAACCAGTGCCCCACAATATTGACTGCTAGGAAAAAAATAGTTTGTTTTTAAAAAAAAATATTGGTAAGCATTTTAAGAAATGAGCTGCTACTACTGAGAAATAAGGTCAATGTTTTCTATGGAGTTCTTGCTCAAATAATTGAGTAAAGCTCCTGAGTAGTCCAGTTGCGCCATTAAAAAGAAATCCAGAAGAAAACATTGAACAGATTCAGAGCACTGTCACAAGAAACAGGGTTCTCTCTGCTTCTTTAGATTCAACTTGGTGCCCAGGACAGACATATTGTCTCTATAAAAGTGAAGTGCTTTTTGTTTGCTAGTCATCCTTCTAGCTATGACAAGGATACATGAATGCAATAAATCTTTTCCTTTTTTTTTGAGACACTGGAGCAGCCTTGGTCACAGTTGATGACTCAAAAGCAAACAAAGGTAGAGGTTGTCTTTAAAAAAGGTCTTTAAAAGTATTTTTTTAATCTATGATGATGGTACTTTCTTATATTACTTATTTTGTTGTATGTAGTGTAATGTTTCACATATTTTGGTCATGTTCAGAATAAATGTTTTTAATAGGTTTGCTCTTTATGGAAGTAAGAATTTTGTCAGTCTTTACAGCAGTGTGCTTTTGCCTGTTTCATGAAATGGGTTTTAATTAGAGCTCAGAATGAGCTCAGGATCTTGAAAACTCCTATCTGCTTCTGGGACAGAAAACTACATTCACGTGTAATCTGCATTTGGTCAAATATCTCATAAAATCTGCAAAATTGTTTTGGATGCTGCAGTGTGTCATACAAAACAGCTGAGCTTAGGTAGTGTCTTCTCTAAAATGTCTACCAGCCAAAAGATAAACCTGCTAGACAACTCTCTAGGGTGGGGACTTTTGTGAATAATTAGCCTTGAGCAATGAAACTCCAGAGCCACACCTGGGTTGAATCTTTGATCTGTCTTTATGCAGCTAGGACTAAGTTACAGAGTTTATGCACCATCTTGATGTTGAGGGCGATAAAGTCTTCACTCTTGCATACATACTGCAACAAATATATATGTGTGTGCATACACATCTCTCATATATATATACACATACATATATATGGTAAAAATGGATGTTAAGGCTCATGATTTGATCATGTTTCTGCATTGTGCATTCTGGTGTGGTTTAGTCACTTTAAAGCTTTTTTTTTTTTCTTTCTTTTGCATGAAAGGTGAAACTCAATGACACATTGTTTCTTGATGGCATCAGAACAGTATCTACAACAATTAGTGTGCTGACAGAGCAGAATCTTTACCTGACCTATTTAGTAGTTACACTTGTCAAACACTGTAAAATGAAATTAATCGTTTACAATGTGTATGTTTGTTTATTTTTTACACATAACAGCCATTTTTTTAGACAATATTAAATAATAGAAAGTGTCAAACAGTCGCATCTATGTGATCTTCCTGCATATGGTCTTTACTGGACAGGTCTACAAGAAATGTGAACCGAATGGTTGTTCTCCATTTTAATCCCTGATGCACTTCCAGGTCTAGCTGGGGCTTTGGGCAAATCCCTGAACTTCTCTGACTCTTATTCATGCAATAAGAATTATAATAATACAGAATTAATTGGTTGTTTGCCATTTTGAAGATAGTTAGCTACATTCTTTTCTTTTTTATACCAATGTAGTATTCCAAGTGAATGAATTCGTGACTGTGTAATTTAGAAAAATTAAAAGAGTTTCTACTCTCATTCTTAATGTTTTAAATATCTTCTATCATTAAGTTCTGCAAATACACATGGGAAATGCCCATATATTTATGAAAATTGTCAAGAATAAAAGACTGCTTCTTTTAGCCTGTGCAGCAATAACTGCTTCTGACGAAGAAAAAAATAATTTCATGTCAACTATGTATTAAAGCTCTAAGACGATTAGAAAAGTTTTTCTCATACAAAATTAGTAGAAACATGGTCTCCTCACCCACCGAACTGAGAAGTTCACCAGACTGTTGTGTATTCAGTTAATAAAATAGTCCCAGGACATTGTTGTAAATGCTACCTTTTGCTTTATGTAGCTCTTCAGCAGCATCAACATTCATCTGTATGGCTGGGCTGCTGAACTTGCTTCAGTCACACTCCTCATATGAATATTAAGATTCACTGAACTAATGTGGTTGATACCACTAAGAATTAACCATCTGATTAGTGGATAAATCATCAGGCAAGTATCTGTAAACTGTAATTCTTTTGTATCTTTTAGAGTGTTGAAGAAGTCAGGCTAATTTTCACACCCAAAGAGAAATTCAAGGTGAGGACACTTTAATTTCATTTTGTTTTAAATATTGGCATATTCAAATAGCAACATTTTTTAACATCCTGATTTTTTTTTAACTTAAACTACTTTAAAAAATAAAATGTTTATGAGCTAGATTAATTTAGAATGATGAATATCCTTTTCCTTCTATATTATGCAGAAGTTTTAGTGAAGTGAGTGCTTTGTAGACAGGTAGAAACAGCCTTTTAGCAACACTTTCTGAACATTTTGTAATGACCATATTATAATACATCTCACAAAAATACACTGATCTTTTTCCTTACAGACAAATATAAAGTGACATATACTCCTATTTCCAGATATAACTCATGAATATGCACGTATTTCTCTTCATGTAAGCTTTTATGGAGCTGTATCAGAAAAACAACATGGTTTATTCTCTAATGTCAACAACAGGGAGTTCCATACTAGGCTTGGACCAAATGCCTAAAAAGTGAATTAAAAAAAAACTGTGCTTTAACAAATCAAATTTCACCTTTGTTTAATAGACCATTTTAAACTAATTCAATTGTTTTCTCCATTTGTATCTAAACGTTTCTAAGGACAAAATCCCTTTTATTCTAATCCTATGGATGCCAGGAGGCTCCGGGTAGAAGACTTTTCATATTTTCAAATTGCAATAAAAGAAGCTCCAAATCCTCCTTCTTGCACCCTTTGTTCAGCAATGATGGTTCCACCATGCAGATTCCCAGATGTGGGACTTGCCCAAAAGAAGTGGAGGCAGGGGGAGACCCCAGGTAGGGGCCAATCCCCACCTCTCTCCACAAGGGAGAATCCTGCACGGCTTTGCAGGTCCAGCAACACAATACTTGCACTCTGTCATCATGCAGACTTGGTTTTGTGCTCAGACTCGTGGCTGGTTCTCTGAGAAAATCCATCGAACCTGAACGAGGTTTCAGACAAAACCTCAAATAGCATTTGCAAACAATGTTTACAGTGCTGTGGTTTCAACTTCAGGCTGAGAAAACAAATATTTAATGGGCAATAAACTTTTTAAGAGACTTGAAAAGTAGGAGAATGTGGTTTTGCTTGGCTACAAGCTGTCTCTCATGCTGAGATAGCAAGTAACGTGTTCACTATGCGGTTTCTTTTTAAGACCCACGCAAAATACTTTTGGTAATCTGTTACAAAATCCATGTCAGTTAGCATTTTAGTTCAGGGTTCATACATTCAAGACCTGTAAAACTTTTTCTAAAAGGACTGTGCAACTGAATGGGAGGATCAGTTGAATTTTCCAGTGTATAACTCAGAGGTAGCATGCTACCCAGTCTCCTCATTAGCCCTATTTCCAACCCCATTGCACAGCTCTTCTTATAGGCCTCTGTTCCTGCTGTGGGCGCACCGTTCTTCCCTGTTTCTCAAGTATGGTTTTTTAAAAGCCATGACTCCAGCATGAAATTTTCTCTTGAATGCCTAATTAATTGCTACTTATTTTTTGGTCTTTCTCCTTCATTTGCCCTGTTCTGCTAAATCTCAGTCCATATTAACAATTGCACTTTAATATGACACATGGTCTAGTACAAACCCTGGACAAAACATTATTTCCCCCTAGTTATGGGTTTGAGAATGGTGGTGCCCATCAGCAAAAAAATCCTAGTGGGAAAAGATGAGAAACCTCTATAAGGAAAAAGATAACAGAAGTTGCAAGAACTTCTCCCCCCCACCCCGATTTCTCACAGAATCAGCAAGATTGGGTTCAGCTGCTGCAATTCATGGTCTATTGCATCAACCATCATCCACTCTGGTTGACATTAACACACCAGCGTCTGTGAACTGCCGTGCTGGAGGAACTGGTCATGTCCACTTCTGTGACCCAGGTGTGGGGAGGCAACCACAAGCAGAAAGGTGGGGCGGACATCCCCAGTGCAATCGTTTTAAAATATCTTGGCATTTATTTTAGTATGAGGTGCTTGTAATTCTAGAACTGAAAAAAAAACAAACCCCAAGGTCAAAGTAGGACTGAAAAGAAGAAAATAAGATTAAGAAGGAATAGAAGATTAATTTTCCAGGCTTCAGTGTAAACTTTATGTTTTACTCTAAATGAAATAGAACTGGTTAAATGAGTTAAGCTGTTACTTTGTCCCAGCTGGCTTGTCTGTAAGAATCTGAAATAAGATTCACTTTAGAAAGGTGAGACTGTATATAACTTGCTGTGGTTGGCTATGCCATGCTCCATGGCTTTTTACATATTCTCTTCACATAATGCTGTGATCACCTCTTTAAAGAAGCAGGAAGAGCTGATTTCCAGGCTGTGCTTATGATTGCAGTTGCAGGCTTCTTCACACTCACAGGAGGCTCACGTTTCCTCTCTGTGGTGTTTAAAAACAATTCAAGCTTACCAGGTGAAGTATTTTAGGATCATGAGTTGTTTCATTTCCTTATGGGGCAAGGAACTTCAGAAAGTAAATACAGAGTGCTGATCACCTAAGTTAATTGAAATATTTGTCCTTTATATATGCATTTTGTATGCACATATAAAGCATAAGCAACATACATGTATAAAATATTAAAAATCACAAATACTATTATAAGTAAAAGGTTTCCTGCATTGGTAGTCACATGCTCGTTTAAAAAAATGGAAAAAAGATGCTTTGATTAGTGAGCACAGATGATTTATTCCAGAAGGATTTCTAAGCAGTTTTTCATTAATAGGAATCACTAGAAGGTCTTAAGGTCCTTTCCAACCCTAGCTATTCTATGATTCTGTGATTTCTTCTGGAAGCATTCCTATGTGGTCAGGCAAGCAAAAGGTCTTGGTTGCTAATACCATTTTATTGGGCTATTTAGGACACCCCTCCCATCCCATTCCTCAGGGTAGACTAAATCTCCATGTTTCCACTAGGGAAGCACAGGCATCCATGGCCAGCTGCTGGCAATGCTGGGCTTCTCCTGCTCCACCCGAGGTGCCAGAGCAAGGGTTGGGGCGCATCAGCTGCTCTGTCATCTAAGGTGCTCCATAGTCATAGGTCTACAGCTCTACATAAAATGTGCAAAGGGCTAGATATGCTGACGTGAGAGCTGGGAAGACTCACAGTATTCAGCAGAACACAGAGAGGTAGAAGGGTGTTCCTCTTGTCAGGATGATACTCGCTTCAGTAAACATTAACTTTCACCGAAATAACAAGCAAAACATATAGTTATTTTTGAAAGAATGGGTAATACAGACACACAAAATGATCATAACTCTTCAGCCAGCAAGTGAAAATTCAGTGTTTCTACAGATGAAAAATAATAATACTGTAATGTTTTGACAGCATTTGGGATTGTACATGTAGTTCAGAGGGGTGGTTTTTTTCTCAATATATCCGATGTGCAAGCCCATCAAGTTCTCTGTGATTTTCTTTCTCCAAAGCAAATGACATGTGACTTAAATTTACCATTAGTAATACAAAAACACTCACTGAAATAATCTTTTCTCATTCTATTCCTACATAGGTAATGGATGTGAAAATAAGCTCACAGTTGCAGGCTTTTGTGTAGCCTTTTCACTGCTTCATACACTGCTTTATGGTATAGTTAATACTAATATTTGTTCATTTAGAGTAGATATTCCTTCTTCTATCTGTACCATTTCAAAACAATGTTTTGTTGTATGAGGGACTAGCATCAATGTTTTTATACAAAAATTTGACAATAATTAATTGAGCCTGTATTTACTGCTGAAAATCTCTCCGTTTCTTTTATGTATTTGAAAAAATAAACATATTTGTCAAAAATTTGATTTTAGTGTTTGTCTGGTTATCACCCAATGGTATTTCAGACCTTATTTGTTGTTTGATAACTTGCCAGTCTTCAAGTACAATCGTTTCTCAGCTGATTCTCCTGGGACAGTTCTGAGTCTTAAGGTGCTCATTTAGTTCCACTCACATTAATAAACAAAAGATTTTTATCCAAGTATGATAGCACATTCTCTATAAACTGTAGACAAAGTGCCTGATGGCGCAAACTTGATTGAAGAAGACTCAAATCGTCTCCTAAACACTGATAGTCCTGGATCATTGACCACCTTTCTAGAAAGCCTGTTCTAGTGTTTAAACACCCTCCTGGTAAATAAATGTTTCCTAATGTCCAGTCTAAATTTCTCCTAGTGAAGCTTTGAACATTATCTTAGGAGATAATAAACTGTTAAAGTGTTGTATTATAAATTTAATATTTAATTATGGTTAACAAAGATAATTTATTTCCATCCAAGAAATTACTCTTAGGAAAGAGATAATTACATCTATGGTTTCAGTAACACATATGAGATATATTAGCTATTTTTGTCCTTACTTTTAGTATCATTAGTCAGCATAATGCATGATGAACAATTTTGGTCTAATCAGGAGCACTGTCATTCACATCAACTTTATAAGCATGATCATGTATGTAATTGGACATCATAGTCTTTCATACAGGAAATGCTTTGAACAACAAAAAGGAAGACGTCAACAGAACAATTTAACTCCCTTTGCAGTCCTCCAAAATATTTTAATTGACACTGAAATGCTACAATTCTCAGTCAAAATGACCTTCAGAATCAAACGCTCTAGCTTAGATAGTCATTTTTCCCTGTGGAAAGTGTGCAGAAAATAATTACAGTTATAAACACTTGTAATATGAAATATATAATTGCCACTTCTCAGTTTATAAGTGACTGTACAAGGGAAGGTGTAGTAGAGAGTAATGGAGTAGACAATAACTACTTAGTGGCACCTTCTGTGAACAGCTGTAAGCACAATGGACTTTGTTTCCTAATCAAATGCACCTTTTTATATCTGTAAAACTGCTGATTTATTTTGAACAGCTTTTGATAGCATTGATAGAAATGAAGTGAGAAAGAAACCTACTCACTCTTCTCCACAAATGTTAACATCCATGATGAAACACATTAGATTACTATTAGATATGACTATTAAGTAGAGAGTGAGATTATTTTTCTGGTGTTTTCTTAGACTATGTTATTCAGTCAAAGCTAAGCAACAGGCATTATCTTGTTCTCTATTTAAAGTCTGTGCGCCATAAGGTTCTGCACAATCTCTGAAGTTCTCCAGAGCTTGCTGATACATTTCTTCACAATTTACCATATTTACACCATATCAAACCACATCAAACCCAAAGAAGACAACTTGTCCTTTACACTGTTTATGTTTTCCTGGTGTGTTTATCACTTTCATAACTATTCCCTCAAAGATCATATAAAATCCAACTCAGATCTGAAACACTCAGTTATCCTCTGTAAAGCTAAACAAAATCCAGAACGAATGATTTAGCAAACCAAATCTACCTCCAGCCAGTTTTGCCAACCCTTACTTACCTCTCTTTTTGCAAAATGAGAGATGTAAACAATGTTCTGTAAATTAATGTTAAACAGTAAATGTATTCCACCTTCTGAAAACTATAAAGGCTATAAAAGTTTTCATACCACTTCAGGCTTTCTTTTCCTTCTTACCCACCCCTCACCACTCCTCGCCCCCTGAGATATGTAGATGTGTTGTGCTTCTAAACAAGGCTAATAGGTACTAAAAAGAGAGAGGAATGCTCTGATCTGTGTTAATGGAATGCTATGAAAACCAAGCTGTAACATGCAAGTTGACATGCAAGTGCTAGTAGTGATTCATTAACACGATTTCCACACACTCAAGTACTGCATTCAACCCACGTCAACACCTACAAACACAAAATACACTTTCAATTTTACTACTAGAAAATTTGTATGTATGGGAATGAATTCTAGTCAGAGTAACAACAGTAAGTTTGACTTCAACATTATTCAGCAATACAAGTAGTTTTTAAAGAAAGAATTCCATCTGTGTGAGTTATATCAAAAATACACTGCTTCTGCATAAAAATACTTAGCTTCACAAACATGGAGATGGAGAATTGCTAAGTAAGGAACCAGCATTCAAAATAGGCTCTAAGTTTTTGAGGTTTACAAGCTTAATTGCATCTAACTACTGCAGGAAAGCAACCTATAGGAACAACAAATTTATTATCATTATTCTGATAACCCTGATATATAAACAGAAGCACTATTTTTGAGACATATAATCCATCTTTCTGACCACCTAATCTCTGATAAGGGTTGTAAGATGCTTACAAAAGAACTACAAGGTTGATCAAAGGTCTGAGAAACTTGGCCTATGATAACAATTCGAAAGAACTTGTATTGCTTATTCTAAAGAAGAGAAGTCACACAGAAGGCATCATAATTTGTTCAAAGTTTCTACAGCAAGAAGAAAGTAGAAGAGGAAGGCAATGTCAAGATAAGTGAAACTGTGAAAGGATCTATGGGAGGATTTCTTATATAGAGGTTAGGTGGTCTGAGACAAAACAGAGGAAGACCCTTTTCCATACCATTTACTAACATCTCTGAGCCCCACAACACAATGTATACAAAGTATGCCTGCCTATCTTTCTTTCCTTACCTTCACCCTCCTGAACTATCTTTCCCATTCCTCACTATCTCCCAGTGAGGTATTGCTCTCCCAAAGTACGACTGGCCGTCCTTGACACAGAAATAGCCTCATACTGCTAGTCTCTTTACATTCCCACATGCTTTGTTCAGCCACCCCCATCCCCGAAATTAAGCATATATTTCCAAAGGAAGAGCCTTTAATAGGCTGTATGCAGTCAAGGATTTCTCTATGCCCTGTGAATGCCCTCAAGGATTTCATGACTGCCACACAGTAAAGTTCTGGATTACTTACAGGATACCACAACTTGCAACTCTGTTTTTGGGGAAGCTTAAAGTATTGTGGAAACACTAACTACTTGAGTACTTGCGATGGATTTTTAAATACAATTTTGTGGTCTGTTTAGTTTTCAGTGTGCAAAACAGATGCTGGGAACTGGTGTGTCCTGCCACACTTCTTCAATTGAAGGAGAGAGAATAAATATGGGACCTCCTGGGCCTTGGCCTTCAACCTCTAAACTCATAACAATAAATTCATCTCTCTAGAAAAAAAAAAAAAAGCAGCATTTTATTATTTGATAGACTTAACTCAGTCTATACCTTTCCATATCTGAAAACCGAACTGAAATGCATTTAAAAAAAAGACTTAACATTCCCCTATATTTGGACTGGTTGATTTCAGCGTTAACTGTCTCATTTCTGCCTATATTTAGACTGACTGTTCATAATCAGTTATTTTCTCCTTACTGAAAAACAGGTTCACTTGTTATTTTGTGAATTTATCATTCATTTTTTTAAAGACTCAAAACCAGGCTTCACATCCCTCTGATATCAGATATTTGTTAAACTGCAGCTTATCCACATGCTTTCTGAGGTCCACAAACTTAAAGTACTATTTCACTTACTTGTGACACTGTTTTGTAAATTTTGGATTGCTTTTAACTAACCAGACATACTTGCTGGTTTATATAAAGTCTGAGTACATTTTGTTTGCATCTTGAAAGATGTATTGTGGCCAGAAAACAAAAATATGAGAAATACAGCTGGTGGGGTTTGTCTCTTTGGTTTTGTTTGTTTGTGTGTTTAGTGGATGCAAGAATGAATATTAATCCACACTTTTAAAAAGCACACATTGTGATTATGACTGCAACTATCTGTACTTTAAATTTGTATTGATGCACAAAATGAAACCTCCCCTGACAAAAGCCTTTAATTTGATAGTGTTATTGTTTATAGAGAAAATGATTACTTCTTTTCTTGCAAAAGGAAAAGTTAAAAAACTAAAAGAAGTGTAATACTGAATATGGTGGACAGGAGATGGCATTTTGCTAAACCTTTGATACATTAGTTGTTGCATACAGTGATCATAATGGGACAACAAAATCCTGTTGTTGATGTAATTCACTGTACTGGAAAGTACCTTGCAGGGATCTTTTATCTTCTATTGGACATAGAAATTATCCCTTCCCAAAGTAAAATTAGTATTATTAGGGCCATATTCCATAAGCTAACTTACATCCAAGCTTTTGAAAAAACAGAAACGTAAAAAAAATATTTTTTTTATAAAAAAAAGCCACATTACTTTCTCTTTTAAAGATTTTCTGGATTCCCTTGCCATTTGTCTTATTTGTACTTATTCCTCTTTCCATTAAATCTTGTATAAAATGTAGAGACCTAGAGAAGTTGAAACAACTTGATTTTGAAGAAGATAAAAACATCACCCTGTAACTACAAAATATTTATTCCTATTAGAAGGTAATAAAATGAAAATTGCTATTATTCCATGTGGTTTACAGCTGACAGGATTCCTTTGCTATTTCCACTTTCATTCATAGTCTTTTTCTTAAATTCACACATCAAAAAGAAAAAAAAAAACTATGCTGTTACACATAAGGTGTACTACTCCCACGACAAAAGTTGCAGTCAAATGATAACATAAAGGACAGTATTTGAAATCTTATACTGCAACCCATTTGTTTCAAACTCAGAAGGGGATGTATTTGAGGGTGAGGCTGCATACATATATTTACACAATCAAAGCTCTTCCCTTGCTGTTGACAGTAACCCTCCAAAAACACATCTGTGTCTAGTTCCTAGCAAAACAAAGTGGTTAATGCCTGATAGCATCCTCTCATTCTTTTATGGATCCAGGCCAATTCCTATTGAAGTCACCAGAAAGAATCCTTTTGACTTGAGGAGGAAGTTAAATTGGGCTTTGTTGGGTTTGTGGTATAGCCTTGGGCAAGACACAAACCCTCTGTCCCAATTAATATATCTGCACGCTACCTTTCAATAATATAGCAGGCCAAGTTAATACTCCATTTGGAGTGCACACTTCTTTTATGCTGCATTTCAAGCAGTTCAAAGCAAAGTCTTATTTTAGGTGCCTATATATAATTATAAAAGAGAGATCATCAGATGTTAGAAGCAGATAAAATCTGTAGGGTACACAAGGATATTACAGAGTTGTTGGGGGTTTTTTTCTTCCTATAAGGTAATTAACTTTCTGTTTACTATATTATCTGGAAAATGGACAGCATAAGATAGGGACTGGATGACAATAATAATAATTTTCATTATATTTACATGTTTCCCCTTATGATAGCTTTAAGGTTATGATACACAAATGCCATAATACTGCATTACACAAAATTAAAAAAAAAAGCGTAAGGAATTATGAATTCTACTCCTGACATGAGAAAAAATATATTTCATAAACCGAAAGCCTTTCTTATGGCATATATTCAGGCTTAGGCAGGAAAGTTTCTGAGCAAATTTGTAGGAAAATTAAGTAATAAAATTTATTAATTTCTTGCAATAGGAAAGACCTTGGGACAAATCTTTATTCCTAATTACTCAAAGCAAAGACTGAAATCAGTACATTTGACATCTTATCAAAGTCTACACACTATGGGGCTTCCATAGTTAGCATTCTGATGTGAATGACATTTAAAACTTTGGAAGATCCCCGCTTCATTCCAGTGCAGTACAGGACTCATTTGAAAATAGTTCAAAGGGATGTAAAAGCTCTCTTTTTCTCATTTCAGTTCCATACCTTTTCTTCACTACAGTCTGTGCCTCCAAGGCATATTTGAACATCTAACCTTTTTGATCCATCTGGTGAAATATACACACAGAGAGTGAGTAATTTAAAAGGGGTGTTGATTTACTTTAATTTACACATTCACATAGGTTTTACTATCTGCTTAACATGGCACACCCTTACCCTGTCCCTTGGCACACTAATTAAACCAACCTTAGATTGCCTTAGAATTTTTTAGCCTTAGACTATGGAGGCTAAATTCAGAGATGATCTATCAGATGAACAGGAATACAGTGTGAATCTAAGGTGGTTTACATGCTTAGCAAATTAGATAGATTACCGCTAGAGTAATTTCATTTTACAAGTACAGTTACCTTAAATTTACATAAAACTTAATTCCTGAAGGTGGCAGCATCATGGCCAAATCTATATGCAACCTTCAATACATGCAAAAATACCAGAACATGACCATGCAATTATAAGTGAGAATTTAGCAGTAGTGCCACATATGACCTGTTAACATGTGTAACTGCGACTACGCTCTATGCTAGCAGTGGATTCAAGGGTTGCAGAAATGGTGAATTTGGAACATTTTTTGATTGATTCTTTGTTTCACAAAGGTCATTTTTCATTGTACAGGGACTATAAAAGGAGTCACATCATAAATATATTGTCTATATACTTTAAAGCCTTTTTCATAATGTAAAATGAACATTGTAGGGAGTTCCTATTTGTCCACAAGTAATTTTTTTCTCTATTTTATTCTTTGTAGTAACTAGCTATGTCTGTGTAGGCTAGCTGGTTGCAGAAAAAGCAGGGGATAAGGGTTTCACCCACCCATGTCCCTGTGAAGACAGAGGCATGAATCTCCCGTTTTTATATAAGCAATTTTTTTAAAACTGCCTTTGGAAGCATACACTTGAGATCGTACTGATTGGGGAGGGGTGGGGGGAGAGAGTTTCATTAAGATTAAAGATTATGGGATACACTTTTTATTTAGCTAGACTTAAATAAGAAAAAAAAGCAGTTGAGAAGTACAGGTCACTCTTGCAAAGTTCCTGGGACAGATGGAGTGAATCTCACTGTGACCCCAAAGGAGCACAAGCTTTACTCCATTCCCATCTCCTTGGAAAATACAAGCTTTTCAGAGAGGGCGAGTCCAGCCTTTCACACGTGGGTAAGCAGGGTGAACCACCCCATGCAGACTGGCATAGGTATGGGAACAAAAAACAGTACGTGGGCACATTCCCCGGTGCTTCCTCCTGGAAAAAAGAATTTGCATCATTCCTTATTAATAACTACACCTAAATGTTGCAAACTAGCCCTTAGTTCTTCCTAGCCACTTTCTGGCATGCACAGCACATTTTCTAGTCCAACAGGACTCTCTCCCCACTGCAGTGCAGGCCTCTGGTTGTCAGGTTCTTGGAGATAAAACATCCAGACCAATGTTTAGTGTCTGGGTCTCATTCAGCTGGCTAAAGTGGCCTGGCTTCCCTGCACTTCTCCCAGCATGCTGCTCTCTCACAGACACTCAGTAATCAGACAGCTCCATAAAGCACATGCTATTTAATTAGCAAAAGCATTTAGGAGAAAACTTGCCTTAGAAATGTTGAAATAATATGAATAATACTTAGCTTACCTGCTTTGTACCTGCTTCTTTCCACATTGAAATCCTTTAGAGGTTTTTTCATCTGTCTTGCTCTTCTTATATCTGTCAGTAATGAGATGGGTAAAATGCCTTTTCTCTCATGTCAGAACCAAGAGTCTCTGAAATTTCAGATTCTTTGTCTTCTAACGCTTCCTAAACCTGACCAAACTAGTCAGCTAATCCCACGGGGCAATCCTTAAAAGGCTTTTTCTCTGCTTTAGTATTGCAATTTACCCTCATTATTTTTAGTTCCTACAGCAAGCATTAACAGATAAGCCAGGAAGACTTTATCTAACAGCTCTGTAAAAATGTGTATATAACCTCAGTAAAGTCAGGATAGCTGCTACTGAATATTCTGTGCTCCTCTAATGTCTGCAGTATCAGCACAGATGAAATGACACCAGTGCTGACAGCCTGTTATTTGTGTTTGGGAGTTTCTGATGGAGCTTCTTTAGAATTTCACCCCAGAAAATGTTTATCAGTCAAAGATCCATTGCATTAATTTTGCCCCAGCTCTGCCAAAGCAGAATTAGCTCATCTCTTGTGCGGTTGCACAATTGCCATTATTTTAGCTGTGGTTTTGTTTTCACCTGGCCCACTTTGCCCTCCAGATGTGCTTGTGCACTGAGACATGAAGACAACATGTCAGAGTGTATCACAAAGAAAGCTGGAATAGCTGAGTGGTATTATTTCAGCCAATGGCAAGTATTACTGACCTGCCAGTTTGAGTAAGCAGCAGAATAAAATATTATTAGTACAAGGAGAAAAAAAAAATAACAGTGCAAAAGTTAAACTGAGCAGAAATGAGGCCTACGACTTCCTTGTTTCTGAAGTAAACTTACACTCATGGAAGAGCCATGAGTGTAACAGGATGTATAAACTGGATTGTTCCCACACATGGCAGGGTCAACCACTAGAACACAGTTCTTCCTGTGCACTCTTCTTGCAATGCCTGTGCCCTTCCTCTGTATCCACTTATCTCTGGTGACTGCCTCATGAACATGTTGGGAATTTCAGCTCTCTATTCCCCCTTCCATCCCCTTCCACTCCTTTTTCTCTAAAAAGCACGACTTTGAGAAATGTGTTTTACTGATTCTACCCTGAGCTTTTAACCAGGCTATGGCTAGATACCACATAAATACTTTATGCACCATTCAGAGCTAGCTGAATGATAAGAAAGGTCATCTCATTAGCTGCTGCTTAAAAACTTTTCCAATACTTGATTTAAATGCTTGCATATTATTTTTTTCTTCCTGTTTTACATGCCAGCTGAAAGTATACTACATATTTTGGTGAATGAAAATTTACCTGCACTGGGGGGGGGGTGGAGAGACTAAATTAAATTTCATGATGAGAGCTTTGGAGCTGGAGCATTCACAGGTTAAAGATGTCCAAGATGTGCTATAAAAAGGTAAATGGAAAGATACATGATCTCTTAGTCACAAATAGAAACTTTTACCATGAAATCTGGTTGCTGCACCTCCAGAACATATTCACAATATTTTTCTAACAGTGTGAAATGGCTGGAATTCATTGCAGAGATTTACTCCAGTTAAAATTAAAAACAACAATGCTTGATTTGCAAAAAAAGTAGGTGTACAATGCAGCTTTCATATAAGAAAAAAACCTTTCAGTGCACATGCCTGTGCTTGGTGATCTAATACATATAAACAGATACTTGCAATTTGTAAATATTTCCTCTTATTAACCTAGACCAAGGTGCGTTGTGTAGGTATTTGGGTATTCTAAAGCACGTTCATGCTTTTGCTTTTATGGACTTTACTCAGAGAATGCCTCCAAATGAAGCGTTTCAACTGTATCTGGATCTTTGGTTCTTAAATAGATATCAGCCTTTCATGGGAACTGAGAGCTTCAGAAAATGGCTTTTAAATCAGGATGACTTGGCTTGGGAGTTTACGTTGGCTTCTGTCCAAGCAGAAAGATCCAAAAGAGCAAATTACACCTCCACACCCAGTTAGAAAGTCTGCAGGTATTAAGTTGTTTGTTAAGGAGAGTCATTGCGTTAGTAATTTTAGCTGTGCTTGTTCTTTGTGGAAGGCAACAGGCTCTTCCAGATAGTTTCAAAACACGGCAGGGCAAAACTTGATCTTATTAAAACTAAGTTTCTACACGAACTGTTGTTTCTTGTTTCACAGGTTTCCTCTGCTCTTCTCAGCCAAAATTATTGCTCATGTATCTTTCTCTGTGAAATATTTTTTTACAAACATTTATCTCAGAAGCTACATTAAAATCCTTCACTTCATGGAAAACAAGCAAAATCACAATGTTCACAGCAGACTCCTTTGCCTCATGGGCCTGCCTTCTTATCCTTGTTTACTTACATTTCTCCCAATTGCAGGAAAAACTGCAAGACTTGTAGAAAAGTTCTGTTAACTTTTTTTTTTTGTTTTAATTTAAAAAAAAACAAGGTCAGCAAATTAAATAAATGTGTTGTAAGCTTCCTTAGACTTCTGAACAGAACATTTAAGGGTTACTTAAAGCTGTAGCTCAATTATGATCAATGAATGTCTTACTGTAGAAGCCTGGTCAGTAATATTTATTTTTCTGAACAGAATTGGCTTCAGAAAGCAAGGGTGACTAAATGATTATAGCAATAATCATTTGTTTCACTTGGCCCTTTGCTGTTGTACTCGGAAATTGCTCTTGGAGTTCCAAAATGAGTGCAAAGGTCTTGAGCTGTTGTCTTTCCTCTGTAACATCAACAAAACATCCTAGCTAGTTTCAGTGAAGTGCAAGGCTTACTGCAGTTCATGGCGGTGTAACTGAAGGTAGAGTTTAGTCCAAAGGCTGGTATACGTGTAACCTTCAAGCCCAACTTGTTCCTCCAGCTCTGCGGGACTGCTCATATAAGGAGGAAAAGCAAGATTGCTTTTTGCAGAAGGAAACATTGCTTTAATTCTTACCACATTAAACCACAATGCAACTCAAAGGAAATCCCCTATGCAGGTGTCTACAGTCCCTAGCAAAGCTAGGACTGGAATCCTAACAGAGGACTCCAGTCAAAGTGCTGCCCTCAATCACGTGTATATCTTTAGGGTGTCTACAGACTACTGGCATAACCTCATGAGAGATGTAGCTGCGGCAACAGGACATGCAGGAATTGCAGGCACAACTCTGAATCTTCCTTTGCCTTGCATACCACTGTGAAATTGTTGTGCAGGCTCCTATCCCCTCACTGAGGAGCTCCACTGTTCCTCAGGGTCAGTGACTAGTGCTGACACTGGTTAGGGCAGTTTGTATTATGTCAGCTTTCAGAGGTGATTCATCCTTCTCATGCTCATGTCTCCAAGCATGCTCTAAATCAGCATATTTCAACTCACATTTGTTTTCTAGGCCAAAAAAAGGTTCAGCTGACATTTCTGTGGATTATATGGGTAATTTCCAACCTTAAGATGCACGAATGCTTCCTTGTTGGCTGAATTTGTAATCTGCAAATGATAGGATAGATTTTTCTTTTGCTTTCTTATACCTCTGTGTAATTTCTTGTAAATTCAGCTGCGGCATAGACATGGAGCTTGTTTTGCAAGCTATGCAGAAGTGGGCTGGTAACCTATCTAAACAGAGCATAACCCTCGAGGCTTCTTTTCCAGCCAGCTGTCAAAACTTTGAAACTACCATATGTTTAAGGCCCTCAAAAGACTGTGGAGCACAAGGCTGGTGGAATGTGTGGTATTTATCTCAGGAGGTTTACATGTCCTGCTTGACATGTAAGCTGCAAAGATGTAAGAGCCTCTGCAGTTATGGAAGCTGCTTGAAAGCTTTAGTTCACCAAATAAAACTTTGGTTTTTCATTGAAAATACTTTCAGGGATGAAAAATCGATCTTGTACCTGATCAGACTGCACCCTGATGGTGATCAACACAAGTATGGTGATAACAGCCACTTTAGAAAAGGTCATTATTTTCCATTTAATGGATTGTTTGAGCACTGAAGCCAAAATATGAGTAGCCATGTGACTCTGTGTTGCAGATGAAGGGTTACAGGAGAAGGAACATGCCACATGTACACCCTAATCACAGAATCATCCTAATCTCTGTTTAGGAGTCATCTTTAGTTTTATGCATCCACAAAGATATGCACATGTCTGTGTAACCAATTTGAAGCTAATATTATGAAAAAGCCTCTATTGCAAACTAATCAGAAATTAAAAGCAGTATATTAATTTTTATATTTGTTTTTAATTCAGACAAAATAGCAATGTGATGCTGCAAGGTCACTGCAAAAGCTGCTGAAGAATCCTATTAAACATCCAAAAGACAAAGGTTATAGTTGGACCTGCAGTCCTGCCATGCAGCTCACTGAAGTCAAACACCACTGATTCTGTAGTTACCATGCAGAATAACTTCGAGTGGAAAAATACCTCTACTGTGGATTTCTTCAGAGGGACAGAAAGCCAACTCACTGTAGGTCTCTAGCTGATGTTTTGACTTGCTAAATGGCATCACCGTGTCCTCCCTCCGTAGTCACTGGGAGGAGAAAAGTGATTCCAGCAAGTAATTAAGATGTTGGATGCTCTGATTCATCTTCTGTGACTTCCTCTCCACTGACTGCAAAGGGAGACTGCACTCCTATTTGCCATACCCAGGTTAGGTACATAAAGCTAAACAAACTAAAGATTCCTTCAGACTAGCCAGAAGAATTCCAATGTATTCCTCCCTTTGTTTCCTTTTTTGTCCTGCAAAGCAAGGCACACAGAATTTGCATTTAAAACATATGCATTCCCTGCTGCATGTGAGAAAGGCATATACAGGCTGGGCATGATATCCTTTTCTCACAGAAATAACAAGGGGTGTTCTATTATTATTTTCCTCAACTCCATTAAGAATTTATAGACTTCCATAGATTTTGGAAACTGTTTGGGACCGCTGAGCTCCTTTCCTCTTTAGCCATAAACCTTATGCTCCTACAACTGAAGTTTCCTGCCTTGCTGATAGACCCAGTTTAAGGGGTAGAAGGAGACAAAAAAACTCCTCCTCCCATATGCCTCTTGCCTTTCTGGGTACTTCCTTCTGGGACAAAGTAAGCTCTCTGAGTGAATTGCATGAGGAGGAAGGGAGAAGGGAGAGCAAAGCAGACTGTGGCCTGCTATGTGGGGGAATTATGGCAGCTAGAAAGAAAATGGCACAGAAGTGTTAGACTACAAACATCCTCCCATCAATTACTTTTACAATGGCAACTAGTTACTTGGAGTTTTTGAATGGCTGTTGCCCACCTCTCTATCTTCTCTCCTCTGGAAGACTGCTGTCAGCAGTGTGTAATAAGCCATGTATATATTCAAGTCTAATTGCATAGTTTAGATGCAAAGCAAAGAAAAGGAGTGAGCTCTTGATTAAAAGATGAAGACTGCTTTTGTAAACAGAGACTGAGGAAAACATCTTGCAGCTCACAATGATTCTAGGAGGAAAAGCGAGTTGTGACTGTTGCTGGTGTTACAACTTGTGACTGGGACCAAAGAGGTCCATAGCTATTTTCAGGTGCCATAAGTATGTGCAAGTGAAAGATTTTGACATTAGAGACTCTATAACTTCAGTAAACTAAACCATAGCAAGACTCAGAATCTGAAATCTGTATGCTAGAGAGACACAAGCTGTAAATGCAATGCCAGTTTTTCAGGTAGAAGTATAATAAATATTAAATCAGCAGGGGAAGTGATGGAATCTAGGCACACAATGGCTCTAAGTCAAGACTTGATATATTTCTGAATTATGTATTCTGTTTCTTATGCATGGCAAGTAAAATCATTGTAATGGTCCCCTCTAGCCTTAAAACCTATGAACTGCTTCCTCTGGTGTAGCAACCTAATGCAGCAGACTGAGGGGAGAAGGAGTTTATTACAGCAGCTGCTGCTGCTGTTTGTAAAACCACACCTCAAAGGAAAGGTGCTTGAGAGGGAACTGGTGCAGTAGGTTAATGAAAGGCAACAGTGACCAACAAAAAGGGAGGATTCATCTGTACAGTACATGATAGTGTATAAGCACAATTTGCACCAGCAGGGGCAGGAGAACCAGGACAAGCATCTGGGAAATCCCAACTGAGAGTGAAAACCAGGATTTAGGAATGTTCTTCTATTGGTGCTGGGTGGTCTGAACCTTCTGTTTTGCTTGCTATGTCTGTGCAGAGACACTACCTTTCTTGATAGTAGCATCTTTATTTTCCAGGAAAAAATGTCAAGTGCAAATTCACATCACTGCTGCCACCATAAATGACTTACGTGCAGATTCCTCAAACTTTTCCAGATGGCTTCCTCCAATTCAAAAACTGATTGAACCTGCACAGTATACCTTTTAAGATTGAGAATCAAATCTGAAGCGATTTAGAAAAATATGAAGTTTTTGATGACCTTTCCTCAAATCATTTCAATTTTATAATAAAGTCAGACTTGAAAATGTGACCTTTATATTTCAGAAAATAAGAAACTTCAAGATCATGCAAACAGGTATAAATACATCAGATAATATTTTCCAGCCATTTCCAGTGATCAGCAGCAAAGAAGAACAGAAATAGTGGGAGACGGGTTTGGTAGAGATTTTTTTTGAGGGATTGCCTTTTAATTCATGATGCATCATGATTTAATTTTGAAAGGATAATTAGAAAAACTGTTTCCACCCCTAATCTATGGATTTGGTGTAAATTGAGCAACATGTATTCACTGAAGAGAATCACAGCCTGCTTTTTTGCTTTCTTAGCAATTTCCATACCAAACTACTGGTTGTGTCACTGTCTTTCTCAACAGTTTCCTAAATCCAGTTGTACCAGTTGAGTGAGGTTGATTTATTACTCTTTGTTTGCTTTTTTGAAAACTGTTAGGAAAAAGATCATTAAGTTATTTTAGAAGATCATGTATTTTACATAGAGCCAATACCATCCATAACACACAAAGTTCTCCTATAAACCCATTATAGGTACCCACTCCCATTATCCAAAATATTCAGCATTCTTTTATTTTAGCAGTGGTTTCATTTTTTTTATTTCTCATAGATTCTTTACATTTCTGGTTTTGCCTGCTCCTCCTTTCAAGTCTGAAATACCTGAGCAGTTGCTTAGAGAGGAAAAAAAAAGAAATTATTTTTCAAGACAAGATTCTGTTGTGCACCACACAAAAGTTTTCTTGCTTCCCCACTGTTATTACCATTATTAATACCACTACTACTAACATAAGTCATTTATACCCCACTGTAACTTTTATAAACATGACTAAAACCAAATTCTCTTTCCCAAACAGGCTTGCAACTAATTAGCAAAAAAAACCACAGTTACAGTGAGATCATAGTTTAAAGCTGGGATGGCAAAAAGAATGTATATTTATACATCTATATACATTGTTAGCACAGTGGTATATCCTTGCACAATGTGCAGCATTCTGTGCATTGCTTCCTAGAGCTGTGCTCTGCCAGTCAAGCAAAAGTCAGTGCTTTGCTGAAGTCTGCTTAGGGTTCACGCACCTTTCTAAGGCTAGTTTGGTAGATCTGCATTTCTCAGGTACACAGCTGAAACAGTGGATGAAGCATTCTGCTCCACCGGAGTTCAGCTTGTCACCTTGGATATAGAGTACTGAAACTGCTTATCAGTTTCCCAAGTGACTGGCAGTTCTTCTAGGTGTGTACTGTACTCAGTGCACTGAAAAGCCACACCTCTCCATTTTCACTACTCTCATTCCCTGTCTAATCACGTGTGCACTGTTAAACTCTTGAGAAACCAAGTGGATAACTTGTTAATATCCTGACAACTCTTTTTCTTTTTTTTTTTTTTCTTTTTTTGGGGGGTGGGGGTATTGTTGAGGCACCAGTTTTATATCTAACAATGACTAAGGCATTTTTAGTGCTTAATCTTTGCTGATTCTGATAACATTCTTTATTCATCGCAGTCCGAAAGGCATAAACCGCTGGTAATGATTTACTCTTTTCAGAACAAAACATTAGTGTGAAATCCAGTATTTGAAGATTTATCCTTGTTCTTACTACACGTTTTTCTCTTGTTGGCTTCACTTTCACACCCTTTGTGTATGAATGTCTTAAAATGTCTAAATGTCTTAAAAGTATCTTAGAAGCTTAAGGGTGGCAACCTGTGGGTCAATGGCATGTAGGGTTCTTAAATTTGCTACAAGAGAGAGCTTTCTCTAAAGGTCAAAGTTCATTACATCCCTATGTGAGTAATGTATGGAAGGGGAAGGTAAAGACTGAATTCAGCCAAATGGCAGAAAATTTAACATTGTTTAGTTACCCAGGTATTTCACCATCTTTTGGCAGATGTGATGTGTTCATATATTCCCATTATATTCATTAGTGAATGTGTGTTCAAGTACATTTTCATATTTCATGCCTACATTAGATGTACTAAAGAATCAGAAATAGCACCTGGAATAAATTATGAATCTTCCATAGCAGCAAGAGAGCTGTCCTCAGGGAGGACACCAGAAGAGGAAGCTGGATGAGGGCTGCAAAGTTCTAGAGGATGACGATCCCCTTCTGCATGTGTCAGGGAAGGCATTACCTTGGTGACAGGGTCTGCCTTGAGGGAGACCCCTGAGACACCCCCCCGAGATGGCACAGAGCTCAGCACCAGCCCCTACAACTACATGCTGCTGCTGGGGGCATCCAGCAGGCACTAATGAAAAATGGTCACTTAGATTTGTATGGCTCAGGTCTGAGCCATTTTAGCAAAACATCATGCAAACAAAATTAGAAAAACATATATATTCTGGTTTAAAAGTGTTTCCTAGAGGCAATTTTCCCTTCATAAACCAGCAGAAGGGGAGAAGTAACAACAAAAACAAGAAAATAGTCAACATGGAGAATAGAATTTTTCTCTATCTTTTTTCTGTATATTTCTCTAAATTTTCTAGTATACCTGGAATGGTTGTTCAAGTGATGTAAAGGAAGCACAACTTTAAAAATATAACATGCCCCTTATCTAACCTAGCAACATAACAGGGCAAATGAGCACTTGGCATCAGTTTTGGCAGTCCCATGTGCCTCCCTTGTGCTCAGAGGTAGCCTGGCAGTCTTGTCATCACTCTGTGTGTTGGGAAATGCAGCTTCTATGGCGGGCAGGACCTGGGAAAACTGAGAGTAGACAACAGAGGGCAAGGAGTTTTAAGAGGTATAGTAAAAGATACATTAATTAAACTGGAGAGCGATAGGAACTGAAATTTTGCAGAGGAGCAATGCCTTTCTTTTGTGTTATGGTGACCAAACTAGAAAGTTAGCCTCTTGAGATGCAAGAGTATGCAAAAGCATGCTGATTTTGTGAGAAAGACCTGGATGAAATGCAGAACTTTATGACAAACCTAAATCGCTACATTGCATATACAATTAATGGAAATTAATAGACAATATTTTTATAAGAAGTGTTTAAAAAAGAAGCTTCAATAAATGCCGAAGTAGGTATCTGCTTGCACAGAATCTCAGCTGTACATTGTAATGCCAGTAATTGCTTCCTTCTAATTAGACTTGTAATAGGTACCCAACCCAGTCTAGATGTTCTTCAGCAACTTGTCTGAGATGTCCATGAGCCAGATTGCAACAGAAGCTGACACAGGACTGATGGAGCAATGCACAGTGACCCTGTCTGTCATTAAGTGACCAGTGTAAGGGTCAGCCTCATGTTCAGTTCACGCACAATTTGGAATTCAGGCACAAATAAATCCCACCTGTCTGACTAAGCGCCCACCCAACAAAGGCACCAGAGTAAGAATTAACTTTCTAAATAGTCAGAACCATTTCTGGAGGCTCATCTTTGAGTTGTCCTAAGCAGGTGACACTCTATTTACTATATATGTATTTGTGATGCCTAGCTTAGGCAGGTGACATGAATCTAGGCTTTGGAGGGATATAAAAGAAAGTTGGTCCACAGAGCAGGGCTGATAGGGTATGGGGAAGAAGATGCATCATACCAATAGCAGACAAGCAACTTGCTAAATGCTGCTCAGTCTCTGGTAATCCAGTTTAGGCTCTGCGGGGATTTGTTTCTTAGATTTAGGGGTGTGAGAAATCTCCATCATCTGTTCTTCAACAGAGTGTTTGCAGGGCATAGAAAGCGTGGCAGTTTCACATCTTCTGGTACAGTATTCAAATGTACCTATGTCAGGAGAATAAGTTAAAAGAATGATTCACATAATTAAGGAATCTGACTTCATGGATCTGTATTCAAGCCTTCTGTAGAGGCACTTCTTGCTCTCTGATTACACAAATTAGGGAAACCCATTTCACCTACAGAAGCAGATATCCCCTCATGGGACCTCTTCCAAAGTTCAGCAAACTCTAAAACACCCTCTCTTGTTAATTCAGTAATCTCTGGGTCAGGCACTTCCCAGAGATGAAAGACAAAATCCAGAACAACTGGAGAGATAAAACAAGCTGATCTTTATTTCCAGCAACGCTCCATGTTCATTCTTAATGGTGCATAATGACTGTTATTTACAGGGAAGGCCGACTCTTGATTAAAAGAGAAGTTCAGTAGTCATTCTTAGAAGGTATGCACTTTATTTTGTTGTGTAAGTCCCTGTTGTTTAGTAGGATGCCAGTGAATGACCTGGAGAAGGTGACTAATGAACAGCTACTTGCTGCTTCTCATAACAGAGTGTGTTCAGTAAGATAATTAACCCTCATGTTTAAAACAACTGAAGAACTGAAGGAAGAATTTTTTCACATTGCATGTAACTAAATCTGGGGAACTCATTGCCAGAGGATGTTTTGGTGGTATAAAAGTGTTAAAACAAATTAATGGAAGAAAGGTGCGTCAAATACTATTAGGCATATCCGTATGGATGCAATTTCCAGCTCATGAAATTCCTAACCACCAATAACCATTTTCTGTGAGTTCCTTTCTGAACTTGGCTATTACACTAAGCAGCTGCTATTGGCCGCTCAAATACAAGCTGTTAGTGTAGAGGGAATTTTGGTCTGACGTCTAAATGGCTAGTGATGTTATACAGTCTTATGTCATTATCTCCACTTAATGTTTTATGAAGACATGTGTCCTCACAGATTTGGTATACAAGCACAGAATATGCAAAGGTCCTCAGCCAGATATAATGTTTTATAGGCTTTTTTCTGAAACACAAAACCAGTTCAGATGCCTACCTTACTAGTGCTCATATATAAAACCAGAAAATAGCAATGCCATTGCATTAAAGAAGGTGATATATAAGCTATGTATGTAAAATGCAAAACACAAATATCACATTATGAAAACACTAAAATATATACTTCAGGTTCAAGCTTGGGCATTGGCTTTTCCCAAATAAATAGAAATATGACATCTTGAAATTATTATTTATTTTTTTTTTGTGACTTGGAAATTTGTGATCATTTCACAAAAGCTATTTGCTGAAATTGAAAGAACAGGGGTCACTGC
Organism: Neopsephotus bourkii; assembly: GCF_033783945.1. Taxonomy (NCBI): domain Eukaryota; kingdom Metazoa; phylum Chordata; class Aves; order Psittaciformes; family Psittacidae; genus Neopsephotus; species Neopsephotus bourkii. The sequence goes on along the minus strand of NW_026901251.1, from coordinate 3,188,624 downwards.
TTAGGAATTCAGTATTTTCTATTAACACAGGGTATTGAAACACCATGGTTCTCCCTTTTCAACAGAAAAAAATATCTTACTTTTATTCAGTGTTTTCTATGTTTAATTACTGATTTTTAATATAGCACTGTATTAGAGATTTTTTTTTACTTTACTAGTTAGTGTTACCAGTAGTGACACTTTCATTATGATTGCTGAACTAGATGAATCCCACTTTCTCATTCTCTGCACTCAGATGCAGGCTACACCACAAAGACCTACTGTGAAAAAGAGAAAAAGGCATGGGTATCCTTGCACCAAAATAATTTGGAGTGGCATAATTTGAAGTCATTATCAATATAGTCATGACGAAGACAGAAAAAACATCCAAGCAAATGGCTACTTCTTCAGGAACCCAGTTCATACTTGAATAAGGCTGAATTCAGAATGTCTTTGTACTATTAGTCATGCAATTCACACATCAATCACTGCCTGAGCAGGCAGAATAGACAAGAAACTGCATGCCTGCTTGTGCCTCACATACCTGTCCTATACAGTCAGCTGAAAAGAAGCGATCACACTCCCTGTAATGTCTTGACAGCTGGCTCGTTAGTGCTATGGAAGGTAAATGCTCCTTGAGCCTCAGTAAAGGCAGCAGATGAAGACTGCTGACCATGCCCTGCAGCAGCATATACAAATACCTGGTCATTGCTATCTAAAATCTATGTTGAGATTTCTGTAATCATTTCCAAACATACTCTATTAATTAGAGTACAGGTGTTAAGGGCTAAAAGGAAAGGCACTGTTTTCCTTTCTCTCATCTGTCCTTCCTTTCTTCCCAGGAAGATGAGGTAGTTAAGGGATTAGCTCTCCTCCCACCACGTGTGAAGGCATTGCCAGGAGCATCTGCACAGCAGAGCTCCTGCTGCCTTTCCTCTAGCTCCACTGCAGGCCTGGCTGTCTGTCTCTCACCTGACTTGAAGGTAGAAACACATTGCCAAAGTTGTACATCTTGTGGATCTCCCTGGGAGACTGAGAGGAAGAGATGCTCTCAAATATGCTAGAAATAGAGGTGGGACAGGGTACCATACCAGATAGCCTAATCAGGTATTTCATTGCTAATTAAAACCAGAAACAAGTGAGTGTGTACATATGAACTGCAGGCTGTTCTAAGATATGTCTGATGCTAGCCAATGGAGATTAAGACAGGAAAAGCTCATTAAATTGCCCTGCCTTTTAAAAAACACAGTCAAAAAACTTTAAGATGTTTCCTCTAAGCTGCTGTTCAGAGTTAGGCAAAACATGATAGGCCACTGCAGGTGCCTGGCTTCAGTGCCACTCCTAGCACACAGCTCTCCTCACCCACTGTCTTCACCAGTTCTTGCCTTCAGCACCCTCTTGTCTACGCATCCTCCTCAACAGCTTTTGGGGGAAGGACCCAGGTGCAGAACTTGAGCAGGGTGTCTGAGGTAACACAGTTATCCAGATAACCAGGACTTTGCTTGAGCCAAGATGGGAATGTGACTTTCAATCACATTCTCTTAGGAAAAGTGGAAAAAAATTGAAAGTAGAACTGGGATGGCAGCACGATGCTTCAGGGGCTTACTTGCCTTTGGGTACTGAAGCTGTAAGACTAGATAATATTATAACATTGCGCAGGATTTTGACTCTGTGGCTGTTTTATTACAACATATTTAAATAGAGATGGTGAGGTTGCTTGTGTGAGTTTCAACATATTTTCCTGCCTCATTTCGGGTTGATTGTGGACTTGAAATATATATATAAATATATATTTTTATATATTGATATTTATCTAATTATCTTGTCATTAATGTTGAACTTTTCAAGCTTATACAATGACCTTATCCTTGTTGTTTACTTCTTCAGTTCTTAAGTGGTATGTGTACTTACATGCTCTCTACCTGTGAGGACAGAACTGCTGCAGCATGCGTGAGGTACCACTGCCATTCAGAAAGTGGCTGATTTTGAGGTAAGATGGTAATTTTTAGCTACAACTGATATAAAAAACCAAACACACATACCTTTGGGTCTTACTACCCACATATGAAATGGCAGTATAGATTTTTCTTTTTAGAAGATAGAACAAAAATTGAACCAAGTACCCCATATTTTAGCAACACTGAAAGTCAATGAAATTATTCCTAAACCCAGGAAAAAATCTCCTTATCATGTGCAAAGGGTTAGCAAGACAGCTGAGGAAGACATACCAGAACAGTGAAGAAGGACTCCAAACACAGTTTCATAACTTTGTTCTTTATGCCTAGGCATATTTCTGGTCTTCTCCTTGCTTATCTGAAGTCAAACCTGTTGAAAGTGATACCTAACTTTGCACGTCTAAAGCAAATTCAACTTTAAATCATGTAAACATAGGGGTTCATGCTTTAGATTGTCAAGCTAAGATTTTCTGATGGTTTGGGGTTTTTTAGTGGCTGTTGGAGTCTTAAAATCATCTTCTTTTGAAGTGATGCTGTGATGCTGTTACCCAACTCACTTTTCTAATTAGCAGGCCTGATTTTAGCAGCACTAATCTGGTGATGCTTGACATGTTTGAAAGTGATGCCACTTAGATGCTTGGATATGACTTTACAAGCCTGTTACTTGGTAAGAGCTTTTAGAAATGCTGCTTGAAGTTGAGCCTCCATCTGTCACAGAATTGGTCCTGGGTAGCTCCAGATTACACCTATAGCTCGGACACCTTTCTTTTCTTGCTTCTTTGGTTTTTTTTTCTCCCTGAAGTCTAGGATTATAATTGTTCTTTTTCCCAGCAGAGAGGTTCTCTTCTTTATCTGTAAGCAGGAGAGCTACCAGCTGGGTTTAAACCACAACACTGGGGTGTTTCTGAAAACCAAACAGGGAAGGCATCAATCAGCCGTAAAACCCAGAAAAAAAGGAAATCAAGGTGGTCATCTTCCTATCTTTAAAGGAATAACTTGTGGAGCTGGCAACGCATATGAAACTTACCACCTCAGCAAAGACCCCTTTGATCTTAACTGCTCCTGACTTGCTGCTGCTTTCTTGATTCTGTTTGATTTCTATTATGCCACCTTCAGTTCTTTCTCTCTAGACACTAAAGATAGTCTAAGTAAACTCAACAAGAGAAAAAATCTGCTTATCCTATTTTCTCTAAGAGGTACAGTGGCACAGAGGGAGGACATTTGTGATTGTTCAGTAGTAAGTGTATCTAAACACATATCCACAGACTTGTTAGCTTCTCACAGGTCTTCCACCCTTGCCCATAATGAACCAACCATTTTCTCTTGAAGTTCTGAGGGCAAGATTAATTCTGACTCCTGAATTAACTCTGCCTCAGGAGATAATAATGGATAAGAGAGGATAACTTTGGGGTTTGAAAGAAATGGGGAGGGCTGTGTACCTCTAAGACTTTCTTGCCTTTCCACCATGATACTTGAAGACCTGTGAAGGACTTCAAGTCACCTGATATGTTCTATGATATCACCTCCAAGCTGCTGCCAGAATGGGGATGTGCCAGTGAATCTTTTATTTTATACCAGAAGTGTGTGCTTTGTGGCTGCAGACCCGCCTTAGACAGAAAAGGCAAGAAAGTATGGTTTGCTCACGGGCCTTGGAGAGTTCCTGTGCCATGCAGCCAGGCCCAGGAGCTGGGAAGTATTCATATGATTATCATAGTAGAGAGACAGCAAAAACATTAATACTGACTTTCAGTGATAGGAATCATAATTCAGAGGGAGTCATGGCAGTAACTCATGAAGGCAATATCAACCTGTTCATCAGCTTAAACCCTACTGAAGACCCTACAGTTCCTTAATTTGGCTTCACCAGATTAGATTCACTAGTTGTTCATTATAAATAAAAGAAAAATTGTACCCCATATTGGGAGAATAAGAAGGCAGCCAGGAGATGCTAACTGCTTGAAAAAGTAGTGGGTGACTGTTACCAAGGGCACTTATGAATCTTAACATTTTTCTATTGCTGTTGACTCCAGAGGTTGGACAGAGAAGGCAGGTACCTCAGAGTGAGCAATTTCATGACTGCATTGCTCTAATCATTCTTATTACTACATACTTTATTTTTCTTATTTACCTTATATTCCTTACAACATGTCTAATTTTTCTAGTTGTGTTGCAAGTCTTTCTTATTATGCTGCTAGGTCTGCCCCACACCTCATCAGCAACTCAAAAATGACAATATTATTATCATTATTATTATCGACAGTTACTAGCAATAGCAGCAAGTTGAAAAAACTAAGCTGCAAAAATCATCTATTTTGAAGAAACCAAAAAAATTACCTTTAACATGATCTTGCCTATATCAAATTTTAACATTCAATTTCATAATCAAACAGATGGGATGATAATATCATGGAATCATAGAATGGCTTGGGTTGGAAGGGACCTTAAAGATCATCTAGTTCCAAGACCCTGCCATAGGCAGGGACACCTTCCACTAGACCAAGTTGCTCAAAGCCTCATCCAACCTGGCCTTGAACACTACCAGGGATGGGGCAGCCACAACTTCTCTGAGAAACCTGTGCCAGTGCCTCACCACCATCACAGTAAAGAATTAAAATAATTAGTATATCTAAATAATAAGTAATATCTAAATCTGCCCTCTTCCAGTTTAAAGCCTCTTGTCCCACCACTCAGAAAATGTTCCTCTCCAGATTTCTTGTAGGCCCTCTTTAGCTATTGGAAGACAGCTATACGGTCTCCCCTGAGCCTTATCTTCTCCAATATGAACAAGCAAAACTCTCTCAGCCTGTCTTCATAGGAGAAGCACTCCAGCCCTGAAGCAGAGAGGGAGAATCACCTTCCTTGACCTCCTGCTCATGCTCCTTTTGAAGTAGCCCAGGATACAGTTGGTTTTCTGGGCTGTAAGATAAATCAGAGATGAGTGCATTGCCATATGCCACTTGTAAGATATCTTAAAGCACAGCAGGTGAGAGAGAGTCATGTCCCTGCTTTGCTGAGTTATTCCTGACAAGTCACTTCATCTTTCTGAGCCTTAGGTTTCTCAAACTAAAATAGAATGAATGGTGCCGACTTCATCATACACTGCATTGATAGACCTAATTGTATTTATCATTTGCCTTTTCTTGCTAGTACAGAAACTCTTTTTTACCCTTCCATGTAGGTCTGAATATAGCATTGGTAAAATAATTTAAATCTAGGTTCCTGGGTGCTTGCCAGAAAGCAGATTGTTTAGGAAAGTCTTAGACTGGCTTCCTGTTTCAGAATGGAGGTGTGTATTAACTTAGGAATTACAGATCCTCCAGGTGACTGCTGGGGAACATGCTTCCTTTAATCAAAAAGATAAAGATAGAGCAGAAAATTTCAATTATTTAAGTTGCTGGGCTTTTTCATTTCCCACACAGGAGACTTTCACTCAAGGCTAAGTCTGAGACTGCAGTATTAGGGGGTGTGTTTGTGATTATCTCATGTAGATCCAAGCCCTTGCTACCGCCCAAAGGGGCTGTCCTACCCATCCTCTGCCCCTGGCTTGGCACCCTGAGCTCTGCCTCCCTGCTATCAGCTGCTCTGGACGTTTAGCATCTTTAAAAAATGCAGGGAAATCTGAAAATTATATGCAGCCTTTCACACAATCAAGTATATGCATGTTCTTTACAGCTGTGGGTAATATAAAATTGTATAAAAATGTGTGCTTAGTTAAGAAAGAAAGACTGTGAAAATATTTAACATGAAATTCTAGGAAAAAAAAAATCAGAATGAAAACTCCCCTCCCAAAAAATATCCAAACAAACTGAAGCAAAGCAAAGAAGAAAAAACAGTTACACTGAAAAATTATTATTAAAAAAGAAAAACTTCATAAGATGTGACTGATAATATGAGAATTAATAACTAAAGGAAATACATTAGAAGTGATAGTTTTTTGGCTTAAAAAATCAATTAAGACATCCACATTAGCCTGCTCCATAACAGTGTAATACAATCGTGATGACTTTAAAAATAAGTCAGTTCTGGGTTTATCCTCCCAGACTGCACCATGCTTACTTTTAAAGGAACATGTAGTTTATTTCATGTGTTTTCCCCTTACGGTACAACTCTTGAGCTAAGGTTGTGAGCTTTAACCTACAAGAATGTTAATGTTAACCATGTATGAATATACATGCAACATATATCTGATTGAGATACGTGGTCTGACACCCCATTTCCGTGAGTCCTTTAGCATTCTCACTTGGTAATCTCATCACTCATTCTGAAGGGAAGGTGCCTTGGCAGTTTGTTCTTGCTCTCAAGGATTAGCTCTCTTTGAGCAAGGCTTTTCAACAGCCTCCATAATGAAGCAAGTGCTGGACATGGGTTTATTCAAGTAGGAATTTCTTACCCACAACTCAGTTATCTCTTCATCATCACTGAGGACCTCCTCCTTCACCTGTGGCACAAACAAGACAAAGAAACCACATAGACTTTCTTTTTGTAGTCGTATCACACTATAGGATGATACTGATTCTTCAGCCTGTAACAAGAACAAGCTTATGGGTAACTTCCAATGGTATTGATTTCATTTTCATGCATTTTGCAAATGACAGTTTTGTTTACTGATAAACACTAATTTAGATGTGTGATTAACAATGACAGAGTATTGTCAGAAATTTTGTCAAGTGAAAAATTTTATCATGTTTTGCGATCTAGATGAGACACAAAAGTTGTACTTAACCCTCTAAACATTAAGATAATTTCTGTTGAAAGTAAGTACACAGAGCAGAATTGTATTATTATTACTGCTTCTGTATGTGTCTTACACCACTGACTTTTCTGCATATCTCCCTATCACTGGCTATCTTACAGGTACTGAGAAAAAAAGCAATCTTTGTGTCCATGAGACCTGCCCACTTTATAGAAGGGCTTCCCTAGCACATTACTTAAATTGTTCTCAGAATATCAAAATATGAAGAGTACCAACATTTTATCAGAATACACTAATATCCCTAGCTTTTCTGCAATTAAGGTATTTATTATTGGTTCATGATGTCATTCTTTGTTATTTCCTGGTCTTTTATACTGGGTCCTGTGACACTTTTTTTTGCTCCTGTATATTGTGCACCATGGGATGTATTTAAAAATAATATCTCTCCAATGTCTTTGAGTATAAAAGTAATATGGGCAGGAAGTAAAGCAGCCTTTCTGAGTGTGGTGCAGATTCATTTATTTGAAATTCAGAAAGGCACTGAAAAGGAACTGACCAGTGAAGACAGCAACTGACCCTCAAGTGGGGAACTTTCTTGTCCAGGGACTGATCAGGGGCAAAAGACCCCCCACTCCAAGACACACAACAGTCATATAGGGGCCTATGTCACAAGGGGTGCAGGACCAAACTTCTGGTTTTGCCCAGAAAGTTGGCTGAAGTGTGTGTATATATGTATATCTATTGTGTGAAAGTAGACTGCATCAAATATGGATGAAGCAGGTTTGAGCTTGGACTGATGGTGGAGGCTTAAAAACACCTCATTTTAAAAATTGACTCAAGAACAGTGTTTTAAAAGTAATGAGACCACTGCAATAGGAAAAGGGTGATTTCTGAAGCACCCAAGTATGTTGGTTACCTCATGCAAATGGAAGTCACTAGGAACTGGACTCAGCTGGCTTTGCAATATCAGTAGGTGACTGCTTTAGCCCTTCCATGAAAAGTGAAATTTTGATGAACTGCCTTATATGCAATCATATTTTGAATTGTACAGCTCTTTTTTCAATGATGCTTTCCTCTGCTGCCCTGTAAGGTGCTAACAGGAGTAAAACTAAAAAACACAAAAAATCTTAATACAAAATGTAATGGAGAAAAAAGCTCCAAGAGCACAGAATTACTATTAGGTAGATGCCACTAATTCCGTCTTATTAACTCCAGTATTCCTAAAGGGTAATAGCCAGTGGTTTAGGATTTCCTCTTCGAGCCAGATCAAACTACAGTATCTTTTCCAGTCATTTTTGTTTAGACTATTTTTTAATTATTAATATGAAAATAATATTTTTGAAAGTTTGAATATTTGTTTTGAAATTCCATTTGAAATTGTTCTTATTTATCTTTTCTGAAGAGTCCACATGCACTCCTCTTCCTAATGAGGTATGGCACAGAGGGATATATTGTCACAGCTATAGCTTTTGGTTTCACTTTTGCTGGGACTATTATTGTTGTTTATGGCATTTTATAATCTTCTGTAGATCAAACTATCTTCTGTTATTAAAAAAATAGAACAAAACTGAGATCTTTTGGTCTGTTAAAGAACATGCATACTTTATATTTGCAAGAAATAATTTCTATCCGGTGATCAAAATGGAAATTCAGAACTGGGAGCAGTTTTGAGTGATACACATTTTCACCCTTTATTGGCTTCTTATCAAGGCTCCTATATAGGATTCACATGCAGTGATTTCTCAATAACCTAAGTTTTATCAAACTTCATTCAAGGGTACTGCAAAAATAGTTTACTGACACAACTCTTTGAAGCTCTGTAGAGTTGTTTAAAAATTCACTCTGAAGCCATGTTTGCCCTTATCCTATGTTATTTCCACTGCATAGAAGGTATAGTACTAACTCTGAAATGCTAGAACAATGACCCACTTCAACCGCTGACTATTGCATTAGTAATATGGATATTTTACATAGTGCAATAATGGTATCAGTATGGTATGCAACATTAAAAAACATACAAATATTACTATTGGCATCTTCTGGAAAATTTGATTAAGCAAAAGTTCTGAAATAAGGTACTTTGGTTCATAAAAGAACATGGAGATTTTATATGCACAACCTTATTTTTCCTTTATCCAAAAGCAAATTTCAGATTGTTGACAATCTCCCAGAAAAGGGAAAACCTAAATGTGATCTATTTAACATTGCCTGTCCCAGTTTGCCTCACTGACTCATTGATGGGCACGTTGAGCTCAGTACCAAAAGCTGAGTGACAGCAGGGACATGCATGACTGGCTTTGGCAACCCCAGCCAGCTGCAAGGCAGTACATCACCCTTGCTATGAGGTGTGTGGCATGCTGCAAAGCTGCTTATGTAGCAGGAGCATGGGGCCTCATCCCAGGAGGCGCTGAGTTACCCTAGAGGTGCTGAGCCCTCGTTTCCCAGCTCCAATTCCATCCTGGCAGACACCCAGAACCATGGTGGGCTTGGCAGGCTCAGAAGCACACCAGTCGTTTTGCACTTTAGGGGTGAAGCATACACCCTTCTTCTGGGTTCCGTGGCAGAGCAAAAGCTCACTCTACCTTTTTCTTGCCCATTAAGGGTGGTTCAGTTGTCCCCAAGAACACAAGGAGGGGCTTACAAAGCCTAAGCTGTGGGAAGGAGGGACCTGCTGCTGAGCAAAGTGGAGAATCCTCTTTTAATTTCTCCATCTCTCACATGTCAGCGCTCGTGCCATTCAAAATGAGGCCAGAAGTGAGCTGTGCGGCACATCCTCCTTTTCCTCCACCACATGTTGTTTTGAGGAGCTCCCCAGTTTTTCTGGCACGAGCCATGTGTACATCTCTCCCTCCACCATGTCAGCGAGAGCACAACCCATAGGAAAGGAAAGGTACGGCATGAGGAAGCTTTGCAGCTGGTGGAAGCAGAAAATCTCCTTCCTCTGCTTCAGATATTCTTGTAGCCTTAATGAATAAACCACCGTATTTTTCCTCAAGTTAATGTGTTACCTCTTTAATGACAACCCCATTCTGCTCTGAGTGCTGCCCTTCTGTGAACAATGTACATGGAACTGACTTCTTCACACCTGGAAGTAGAAAAATCGACATTTTAATTAAAACTAATCATTTCTTGAAGTCTATATTCTTTATGGTAATAATCATTAAGCTCTTTTATTATACTTGGTGCAAGGAGAAAATTGGTAATTGCATTGAAAGAAATGATAAGTTACCATTTTAATGATTCCTTATGTTGTGAGTAATTTATAAATCACTCAGTATCTTCTCAGCGAAGCTTGCCTTCTGTTTTTAAAACGTACCCTTTCGTATCCAACAAAGGGTTTCAGTGCAATAAGAATTAAGGTGTGTCTCTTAGCTTTTACCTGCAAGCAATAATGATGTTGTCAAGCGTTTCAGGTGAGACCAGCCCAGGATTTTGGGGTGGGGAAAGACACTCTGTTATACAGCATCTTCAGTGCTTCCCTCAGAGGGAGGCAGAGACACCTTGAAGGGCTGAGTATAAGGACATCTACCGAGTGTCTTTTTAAGTAGACACCAGAGGTGGGGGGGGGGGAGGGGAAAAGGAACAGGCTCGTAACCATAACTCAGTTGGACTTGTATCCGAGAAGTCAGATGCCATGGACTGGCTCCCTCACCGAATGGCTGCTTTTCTGTTCCTTTTATTGGTAAGTCAGATTTTAAAACAAAATTTGTAAACTCTGTGATTATGTCAGTTGAGTCTTCCTCCGCAGACCACACCATTTGACCGTGGAAACTACCCCCAAAAACACTTGTGAATTTTAGCAGAAAAAAAAACCCATTAAACTGCATTTCTGAAAATTCTATACAGTAATTTAGGTTTTCTTTGCATGCTGACAAATGTTTCTTTTGACTTTGACTTTTTGCAGACTGTTGATGTGTAATTTGTGATTTTCTGTGTTTAATGCATGACTTTATAGGTCAATGTTGTCCTTGGTACTATTTAAGGTGTCACTGCTATTAAAAAAATTATTATAATTATAAAAAATCCTAATAACTTGACTGGATATTATTTAGTTCTATGTCTATTGTTTTATTTAAGTTGAGTGAATATGGAAAGCAAATCTCATTTCTATGGATTAGCAAGAGGGCTTCAGAGCTGACCATGTAGTACAGCTGTATTCAACAGAAAAATATGAAATATAGCAAAGACCTTAGCTGAGTAAAAAAAACAAAGACTTGGCCTATTATTTCACATTGCAAAGAGTTTCTGCCTTGTAGTGCATTACTGTCTGAGCCGCCATGTGCTGAGCAAGTGAATGAATGACGGAAGTGTTCTTTGGGCTTGTTTTTCTCACTGTAGAAGGAAAGTTGTGGCTATGGTCAAGCAGCACAGTTGTAGAATGTGTTCATCAAGGCACAGAAATTACTCAGAAAGGACTTAAAAGACTCATGGAGGCACTTTTGCTCCTGCAATCTGCTTTTTGTTTAGATTATTTTTACTTGTCTGTGCTGATCTTCTGAAATTAGGTAGAGGTTTAAGGCCCTGAAAACAGAAAGGAGTAGGATTTCTGTTATGTTCTTCTGTGGCTTTGACACAATTTTACATTTTACACAATGTATTAGTAAGGGAAAAAGTTTGATAACTTCTCACTACTGACACCTCTAGAAATGTTATAGTCAGGGAAAAGGTATTTGGTGTTATAGAATACGAAATACTTACTTTGAAAAGGTAGTCGAATAGCTTTAGGTGACAGCTCTGCAGTCAAAGTAGAACTAACCAACACAGGGCAGCTGCCAAGCAAACAATGACAAAACTTGGCAAAAGCAAGTTAAGGTGCAGATGAGTTTCTGCTTGTTTTAACACAGCACAGAGGTCTCTGAGATTGGCCTATTGTACACCACACTAACACTTCTGGTTTTTTATGTAGTGACGATTCGTTTTACTCAGTTACCTGGTGATGCATAGTCGTGATTTATCAAAGTTCAAAACCAGATGTTGACTGTACAGTATCTAATATCTGTCCATTCAAATGAGATTTTATTGCTTCTCATGGCAACTCTGGAGCCATTTTCATTCTTTCAGTATATTATTGTTACAATTGCGACTGATGTGTTGGGCCAGGAAAAGAAGCAATTGTGAAAACTGCCATTATGCCATTATTATGTTTCAATGACTATAAAATATTTGAACTTTTATTACCCAGAGGAAGCAATTGTTGTTCTTATTATGCATCCTGCACAGCCGTGTTCATGGTGGCCTGCACAGCTTAACAGCATCTTTCAGTGCCTAAAAGAAAGCTGATGGACAAACTCTAGAGATTAAATAAATTGTAAATTATGCACCCAATTTTAGTGTATTTTGAGAAACAGTCTTGGTTTTAAGCTTGATTAATCTTTCATGAAAATTACCTGTCTGAATGTTGTGTCTGGTTAGTATACTATTAATAATCTGTATGAAATAAAATTGTTGTGGAGTTATACATATTTTGGTACACTACTGCACTTTCATAAGAAGAAAACTTACCAGCCATGAAAGTAATAATTTTCTATATGCATTTCACCATTGGTGGGACTGATTCTGCAACCCTTGTTCACGTGACTTCAAAGGCATTATTCTCATGAGTAAGGGAGTTCTATTTGTGATACTTGCACAGACACGTTTTATGGAAATAACCTGTTTGATGAGGTATGACTCTTCTCCTGCCAGCTATCATGTGACAGCTAATAATTTTAAATTCACCGCATCTCTTATATGCACTTTTGTCTGGCTACATTTTCCCACGTGCTATCTACACTTCAGGTTTTTTTTTCCATTTGGGCTGTGGTTACATCTCCTACTCATAACTTGGTTGCACATAAAAATATTAAGGGGCCAAATCCTCTCCTTGCATATGCAACGAAACATCTGTCAGGACATAGCCAACAACTTGCAGGCTGATCTGCCAAAGAATTTTGTTGTTGAAATAGGAACTAAAGCAACTCCGCATCCAAGAATTATCACCTGCAATTCAGTTCTTAAGTCTCCAGTTTTACATTTCTAAGCAAAAATGGTCCCAAAACAAATGTGCATTTGCAGCTAACCCATAACAGAATTCAGGTTTTATTGGGGATATTTATTGAGAAGACATAGCATGACTAATCTGAAAAACTCAAATTTGAATGATAATAGCATAGACCCTGTACTGAAATCACTTTTCTGTTCATTTTTCTAGTGGTTAGGCTCAGTTACTTTATGGAAATTCTTTATATCTGTACGATTCATCAGAACAGAAACAATCTCAGTGGTCAGTCTCCCAAAGTGGTCAGTTCCTCAAATAAACATGTTTTAAAATAAATAAAAATTTGGAATATATTCTTCTGATTCAGATGAACATCATCATAGCAATAGCAATGGGTTTTCCATCATGGGTGCAGTACAAACTATTGACGTCAGTTGCTAACACAGGAAGTAACAGAAACACCTGACTTCCTCAGAATTAGAAAATAAAATGCCAGAAAAATCCTGAAAAACTTCCCCTTTTAAAAGCACCTTCATGAGTAACCTACAGAAATGAAAAGTATAGACAAAAACACATTCATGTTTTGATTTAAAAGTGATCAAATGCATATTTAAAAAAAATGAGGTTATTTTGTCTATGCTACTCATTATTTCATGTGCACTCTTTTATCATTTTTTAAAGAGATGCAGAATGAATAAAGGGAAGGGTTCATTATTTCAACAGTTTAGTAGTCAGAGCTTTGGCTGACTAAGACAGACGTAAAAGTCCCAAAACGCTGACACAACCAGAGCTACCATGGCACCCTCATGACTAATATAATATGTGTGAGTTCTCAGCACTCCTCCCATACAGGCCAGTAACAATACCACTGTTGACTTCAAAGAGAGAGAAGAAGATACAGTATGAATAATGCTGGGAAGATGTAAAGGCGTGTTCAGTCATTTAGATTTCAGTAGGTGGAGGAGGGAGGATTCCATAATTGCGTATAATATTGTTTGGCAGTCAATTAATGATTAGTTAATTCTTGTTTGTAAATTGCTTTGAAGGTGCAGAAAACTATACACATCCTATGGGACTAATTCTGTTCCCAGTTACATCAGAATAAATCCAGAATAACACCAGTGTGCTTCTAAGGCATGATTTTGGGCACAAGATTGAAGCTCTATATCATTACAATAAAAGACAAGTTTTCAGACAGGCCACTGTGCAAATGACAGTCACCATAAACATGTTTCCTGCCTGCACCTGTCCCAACGCAAACCAGAAACAGCTTGTGCAATAAGTCTCTGGCTTCTCTGCAGAGTTTCCATTTTTTCACAGTCTCTCAGAGACTAACAGGACAACAAACCTCAGTATCATTTTGATCAGCTTGGTTATCCCAAGGTTCTCAGGATGCATCCCACACATTCCAGTGGCTCCTATTGCTTTAATTATCATTAGTCACTTAATCTGTGGAAAGTATTGTACTCAGATACTAGTTTACAAGGAAAATTTATTCACTACCTAGAAGTATGCAGGAGTTCGCTACTAGGAGATTGTAATTCTCTGCTATAAACTGCACTAGAAAAAAAAGGGTTTGTACTGCAGAGAGACATTAGCAACAGATAACTGGGTGTGGGGAGCCTAACTGCTGGTGATAGTGGAGAACTGGAAAACATTACTTGGAGGGGTAAAGGAACCATTGAGGTATAGTTGGATAGATGTAATTTCAGAACTGATGAGGTCTAGCTGGTGACCTAGACAACTTTTGTCTGGTGTCTGCCTGCCTTCCTTCTTATAACAGAAGCAGCAGCAGCAACTGAGAGAGAGATATACCAAATGCAAACATCAAATTCATAGGATCAGCCTTTTCAAATAATATCACAAACTGTACTAAGGACTCTGGATCCAAAACCATCAAGACTTCTTTCAAGATCTTCCATTACCAACACATAGCAGAATGGGTTTTTCCCCAGTTAGCATAGGACGAATGTGGAAATACGGGTCCTAAATTTACAATCCCCAGTATTACTGATGAAGAAATTCCTGACATAACTACTAGTAGTGCTCAAAAACAAAGGATGAAACTCCAGTGTAAAATGTATATTCTTCACAGCTTTAAAAGAGAACTCCCTATAGGCTGAAATGAAGTGGGGTTTGAATATTTGTGTCCTTAAAGAACAGAATGCTTTACAGGCATAATACTTATTTCACAGATATTCAACACAGTTTTTCAGTTAGGCTTGCTGAGTAGGAGAGCGGTGTGGCTGGATGTGAGATCTTAGTTTCACTGTTAAATAACAGAACAGGCCACAGGAAGCAGACAGTAGACAAGATTCACTAACATTGCACTGGGAGGTGTATACCCATACTTTCTTGGATCAAGAAAATTGCTTGCATGCCAGAAGGGATTTCAGCCTAAGGGTGGAGAGGATTTCACTGTACTCACCAAATGAGGTTCTGCTCTGCTGGTAGGATCAGTTGATAAGAGATGTAAACCAGTGCTATTTCTGGCGGACTTCATCACTCAGGTTCTCTGGTTAGGGTAATATGTCCCTTCTACACCCCATGTTTCCCCAAGCTCCAAGAGAGATTTAAAAGGACAGGACTGAGCTCCTACTGGGTAAAAAAAACCCATACAATTTAAATTAAGTCTGATACTCTCCCTTATCTCAGATGAGTAATGGCTGTACATGAACTTAAGACCCATTCTTCAACTGAATATTTAGTGACCAATACGTAAACTCAGATTAAAAGTTATATTGATGCTTTTAGCACAACACAAAGATATCGTAATAATTTTCCTGCAGAGTACTTTTCTTAACTCATTATGTCAATAGCTTGCTCAATTAAACACGAAAAACACCCTTAACCCATGAACAGTCCTATAAATTTCAAGGTATATGAAGAGAAAATGGGCAAACCCACAGTCTAAATTCCTCATGCAGAAGCAGATTAGAGCAGCCATTATGTGCCGAGGTCTCAGGAATGTTCTGGGCAAGATCAGATCATTAAAGACATTGCTTTGTAAATGACATATGGTGGGGAAAAGGGGGAAGAGAGAAGGAGGAGTGTGAAGTTGCTGTTCATTAATCTCTTGCGTGTAAGAGGTTGTTTTAATAGCAAGTAAGTGGAAAAAAGTCTGTGCCCATCTTTCGGCCTTGACAGAGCAATGCAATAAATCTGAAGTGAGGAAAGTCCCATGAGGTAAAACTGCCATAGAGAAAAAGATGATCACAGAGTTTATCCAAGTAAAACTGAAAAAACAAACCAAAAACAAATCAAACCCCCAAAAACCCCACACTAGACAAAACATGTCAGATGAAAAAAAAAAAACCCAACAAAACCAAACAACCAACTATTGAACAGTACTGGAAAATTATAAGGAAACTGAAAAATTGATAACTTCAGCTGGAAACAGCATTTGGTGAAAAAGAAAGAGAAATTCTGCAACATTTTTTGAGTCACTTGTATATTTTATTTCTCCTATTGATGAATGAAGCAAACATCCAGTCCTGCAAATCCTATATTCTTCACCCTTTATCATCTGAGCAGAGCAGATGCAGGTCCTAAACCCAAAAGAGATGCAATGAAGAGGTATATCCATCAAATGAACTTCATTTTCACACCTTATTTAGAAATGAGGTTAATTAAACTGCACCTTCTTTTAAATTATGCTAATCAGGAAATTAAGGATTCTCTACTATTGTAATTTTAAAGTAATTACATATTATATATGCTCCTGACACCTTTATTTACTCAAGACTTTGGTTGCATAGTTAGATCTCAAATCAAAGCCCTCTGCACTCCAGAGAAATTGGCCTTATGACTGCAGCTGGCTTTCCATCTTACACTGAATCTGTTCAACCTCAGTGGGAAGTTTCAACAAAACACTTCTGTTCTTTTTGGCTAAACTACATAGTAAAGCACTTCAGGTTTGTGGACTTTCTAAACAAGAAAAATACAGATTTTTTTTAAATAAATAAATGCTCTCTCTCTAGTTTCCTAGAATTACTTTTTAATATCAACTCTTGCAACCACATCTCTCTTTAGATGAAGTGTTATGACCTGCAAATCTGGTGAAAGGTATTTTGATGTACGTAAACTTGAAATTTGCTACGGCACATCCATTCAAACTCAAAATTCTGCCTTGAAAGACAAAACTGATTTTGAAGGTGTTAACTGTTGAAGAATTGAAGTGATAGGTATAAAAAAAAAATAATTGCACAGAGTGATTTATAAAAATCCTGTACCTGGCCTAGATAGGTTATTGCAACAGACTTAAGAAGAAGTACTGATTCAGTACTGCAGTACAGCAATGTATGGCAGTTGGGTTTGCTTACTGCATTTTGCTCTGCATTTTCATATGCCAATCCTCTTACTGTTCTTGCAGGTACTCCTGGATTTCAGCACAGGATTTCATGTAGAGGTAATACATATTTCTTTAGAAACTGTTTATCTGATCAAATGGATTCTAGTCAATGCAAAAACTAAAGGCAAAATACCGAACTAAAACATTTCTGAACTTGAAGATTGAAAATGCATTTAAATATTCAACAGTTGCAGGCAATAACCTGCTTACCCTGTGAAGAGAAGCTCTCCTGAGCCTAATGAGTATCTCATACACAAGAATACTTTTAAAGTAAACATGTACAGCCTTAAGAGTCTGGGACTCACGGACATACAAAAAAGCATACGATCTATAAAAATTCATTTTCTCCTTATTGCTGGAAATTATAAATGTCTGTATTAATTTAAAATGGATTGACGTTACTGGTCATATGATACTGGAACTCTCTGCCAAAGGTAAAAGAATGGAATGAAAATGGAACGGCAAGATGGAAAACTTTCAGAAGACAAAAACGTGAATGGATCAAATTTGCTGCAGCTTGTAGAGAAGGAGAAGATAATTCTAAGAGGAATCCAATTGCCAAAGTAAGTAGATAGTGCAAAAGAAGTTTTTGCTGACAAGGAAGTTTTTCTAAAGACAGGCTGATAAAAGCAGAGAGATTTAAAAATGTATTTGCTTAGATTAGTCAAAGCAAGGAACGTAGAATAAAAGAAAGATGATGCAATATTTCCAGCTCTGCTGAGACAGTCAAGGTGAACTCATGTGGCTGCTGAGTGACCAAAAGCTTTCTAGAATATTGGCATAAGTCTACTTCCTGGACTGCTCCAATCACTGTCTCTTCATGTACAGCATCTGTGTACTAGATCACAATACTTTCCTTTTCTCTCTGATCCTAAGAAACCCCTGAGCAGAAGTTCAAGGATATCACATGATTTCTGTGGGCAACAGAGCAAAGATTATGATCTCTCAACATGACCATACCCTTACTGAGGTCCAGACACAGGGGGATACTCTTTGAAGTTTCTCTCTTCACTTCCCTGCCATAAGATTTAAGAGAAATTGAAATCCTGTCCAGCACTTAAGGGGAGATGGATCTCTAGGCTGACTGTTTTGTAGAACTTTCCATTGGTCCTGTCAATGGAACCTTGTGATAAGTGGTTGAAAAACTGAAACTATATAGCACTTTTTACAGGAACTAGCAATAGGATAAAAAGCCCTGCAGGTGTCCTCAGTAAACTGGAATAAATCATTATTATCTATTATTGTAGATCCGATCGGACTGTGAAGAAAACAATCCAATCACATACAGCATCTCTGGAGTTGGAATTGATCGTGCCCCCTATGGAATATTTGTTGTTAACCCAAGAACAGGAGAAATTAATATAACATCAATAGTGGATAGGGAAGTAACCCCAGTATTTGTTGTGAGTACTCCCTTTTTTCTTTTACCTTTATAATGATAGACCCAGGGTGGGGCAGGGAGAGCAGAAGCAGACAAATTCATTTGTTTCAGGTTGTTACTTTGCTTACTTCACTTTTGGTTTTAAAATGAGCAATCTCTTTCCCTAGATACGCTGCTTTGCTAAACACTCAGTGACGGGTGTAGATTTGGAACCACCTCTTGAACTTCGAGTCAGAGTTCTGGATATAAATGATAACCCTCCAATATTTGCACAAACTGTTTTTACAGGATCTATTGAAGAATGCAGTATGGACAGTAAGTAACTATATTATGCCTATTACAGTATAGGTAGTGAAGCTCCCAGAATACAGTTAATACAAACCTGGAGTGTTCATTCACCTGCTTCTTAGGTAATGACATAAAATGGCCAGGGCTACTGCAGAAGAAGGAGCAGCATACACTTCTCCATATGCTGTTTGAGCTGGGGCCCAAGCTTATACCCTGAAATTAATCAGTGATGCTTCCTTTTCTCCCACACACAAACACTGAATGTACCAGTTTCTAACCATACCACCATGCAAATTTTTTCACATGTGAAAATTTAAAATATATCAGTTCATTCCTTCTCATTACAAAAAATTAGCATTACACCTACACTCATTTCCTTTAAGGGTATATAAAATACGTTTTTTCCTGACTTTTTCTATTTCAAATATTTGTATTTGCAGCTTACTGCAGTTGAAGTAGATTATTAAATAAGCCCTTACTTAAACTCTAAAATGGTTCTTTTTGTAGGAAGTACAGCAATCAACATTAGACATGCAAACAGCACTGAGGCAATGGTGCCTAACACTCATTTTCTACTTTGCAGAAATTCTCATTTAAAACTGAGGAGATTCCTTACATGAATATCCACAAGCTCAGTACTTACAGTTTTTACACAGCCACTACATTGACTCAAGTTCAGTGAAAGCCTGCATTGCTCCATCTGACCTTAACTTTTAATGCATTTGAAAGTCAGAATTCAGTCAGAATCAGTACTGCAAAATGAAACTTTTGGGGTTTTCTGTAAATGTCAGTCAATAGATAGCATTCATTTTTATACATCAAGTTATAGCATTATTTTGACGGGATTTTTGCAGGAAAAAAATAGTTTTTTTTCTAATTATTATTTTTTCTTTTTAGACACACTGGTGATGAAAATAATTGCAACAGATGCAGATGAACCTAATCACTTGAATTCTAAAATTGCCTTCAAGATAGAGAGCCAGGAACCTGCAGGTCCGCCCATGTTCATTATGAATAAATATACTGGAGAACTCCATCTTGCAAATTATCTTGACAGAGAGGTAACATTTCTTGTTCCAAAGTTAAACAATATGATGTTGTGGTGTATATGTGTTGGGGGAGGGAAAGAAGGGGGAGGGCAGGAAAAAAAAAGAAAAAGAGAGAAAGGTTTTGGGGTTTTACAAAAATTAAGGAAGAAACGCAATTTTTTCTGTATGTTACAATAAAATGTCTAAGGCAAATTCTGCATTAGGAAATAGCAAGACATGTATATTTATAACATTTAACATATACAGGTGGTCCTTCTAATACCCTCATTTCTCTTTCTGCGACAGCAACATAGTAGCTACACCCTTGTTGTGAAAGCATCAGACAGAGATGGAGCTGCCGATGGAATATCATCCCTCTGTAGCTGTAACGTTAAAGTTATTGATGTCAATGACAACTTCCCAACTCTTGCTCAAAGCTCTGTAAGTTTTTAATACCAAAAGCAACATCACTGTTTTAAAACCCTGTTCAAAAGTTGATAACAGAGCCCTTACCAACCCATAGAATTCATTCATATTTGAATACTCCACTGGATTAGCATGGTTGTTTCCTTGAAACATGCTCAAAATCCCACCCACTGCTTGCACACCTATTCTGATAACATACATACAGATTGTTCTTGTATTCAGAGATGTCAGTCCTGACACTGACTTCTCTGAATTCAGCGAAATCCAGTCATTCGGATGTCCAGATCCTTGCAATAGAGATTACATACATTAAGAAAATATTTGTATATGTTTTCTTACAGAAAGCACAAATCGCTTTCCTTTAAGCCACCTCCACAAACGCTTGAGATGATTCAGCTCTTCAGTTCTGCAACCAGAATCATAATTCACCCAGAACACATGATTTTTATTAAATTGGCATGGACTATGGGCAGGACAACCTTTTAGAGAAACTCCGCATTTAGCTTTGTATTCCTCACGTACGTTTTAGTGTTTGCTGATAGACATTTATCTGTCATTCCAGTTTTCAGCAAGTATTTCAGAAAATTCACTCAGTTCAGAACTGCTACGAATACAAGCTCTGGATGCTGATGAAGAGTTTACAGACAATTGGTTAGCAGAATTTTTCTTTATATCTGGTAATGAAGATAACTGGTTTGAAATTGTCACAGATCGAGCTACAAATCAAGGAATTCTTAGAGTAATTAAGGTACGGATAAATATTGTGATTCAACTGTTGAAATTATCATATTTAAATAATTTTAATTCATTTAAAAAAAATTAAATGAACAGTAAAAACATTGTCATTCAACCTCCTAAAATATAAAATATTTAAATAAAATTGAAGGAACTTTTATATCTAGCTCTCTGTGGTTTATCTTTTAGGAACTGAATTATGAACATCTCCAGACTCACTCACTGATTATTGGTGTCAGGAACGTGGCTGCTTTCCACCACTCTGTTGCTCATGAATACCAAATGTCTGGAACACCCCTCACAATAGAAGTAAAAAATGTGATTGAACCACCAAGATTTAATCCATCTTCAGTTGTGTTTTCTCTATCAGAAAGAACAAGAGTAAATTATGTTGTGGGAACATACACAGCCATCGATGAGGACACTGGAGCTATTGCATCAAATGTTGTGTAAGCTCTACTCTGCTTAACTACCTGGGTGGAATAATTCTGAGATATCAGGGGGATGAGGAATTGGTATTTTAAAGGGTGTTTTTAAAAAACAACTTTTAAAATGTTAATAGATTAGCAACAGAATAATAGCGACAGAATAGCATATTCTTCCACCCATTTTTATGCTATGATCGTTTTTGTTTCCTGACGCACTTTCCCTAGCCTTGTATATAAGACAAAGAAAATACCATTTTTTATATCAGGCTGTAAGTTAAATAAATCAGAACAGATTTTTTTTTCTAACCTAAACTAAGAATATTTTTTCTTGGAACATTTGCTATAAACACAGAATTTGCTAGAATCTCTAAAAATCAAGCAAAAATCCCCACCAAGAATGGAAAATATTATACAATCAGGATATAAGAGTTCATTCTATATTAAAAAAAAAGGAAATTTATTTCTCCTGAAATTAATATTTAATGGGACCATAATTTGTTTTTTAATGTGTATAGAAATAGATACATCAAATTTACAAAGGTTTGAAAAGTTTTCTTAAAACAGAAAAAAGTTGGCACATACAGCTTCAGAGTATTATAGGCAGAGCTGTACATTTAAATACTGATATCAACAGGGTTCTAATAAAGGTTTACAGTGTCCAGAAAGATTTTATTTTTAGACTATGACACCACTTTCAAGATACAATAGACTTCTACGCATTTACTTTATTTCTAGTTATTTTTCTGATCTACAGGAATTCTGCTTGAACAGGGTAAAATGCAATAGCGCCTAGCACAGCCTAAAGGAAAATATTCCCAAGTGACAAGTATACTTTGCAAAATGAATATGTAATAAATATATTCATAACATAATGTTGACTATTTTCACTTCACCAAACACAGATATAGTATAGGACGTGATCCAGGTGCTTGGTTCAGAATCAATCAAAACACTGGTGAAATCACACTGAACAAAGTTATTAACCGGGAATCAATCTATGTAACCAATGGGCAGTACAGAGCAGAGGTTCTGGCTATCACCAGAGGTAAGAAAAAAGATAAAGTTCTCTGAAAATAAACTCTCTGTTTCAGATTTCTCTCACTGTTTTTTTTTTTCTCTTTCTAGTTTTCCCACATGAGCTGCATTGTTTATAGTGTCAGCATTCCCTCCTGACCACGAATACCTTCTTTTTACAGGGGTTCCTCGATATACTGCTACTGGCACCATTGTGCTTTCAATACAAGAAATGAATGACAATTGCCCAATTATTAATACCGAGTTACGGAAAGTATGTATGCATTCTCCATCAGTGATTATCACAGCAAAGAATATGAATGGTGAGGTATATGGTGCCCCCTTTACTTTCAGCATACATGGTGAACCTCAAACTACATGGATTATCAGATCAATAAATGGTAAGCTAACCCACATATTATTACAGAATAAACCATAGTAAAAGCTCTTCCCTAAAATAACAGATTAAGATAATCTTTTACTAAAAAACGAATCTGTTATTAACATCTCTTCTAAACTCACTTAAATGTGATTTTAAGCTCATATGGATTCACAAATTTACTCTGGATTTGCATATATGTGTGTGTGCATACATATATGCATACATACATATATACACCTCATATTAGCACTAGAATCAGAATCATTACATGTGTTTTAGCTGGTTATCATCTTTCAAAAGAAACTAAAAAAATACTGATAAAAATAGAGCAGCAAAACTGTACTTTACTTGAGTCTAGCTATAAGCAGTGCTATTGGTCTAAATGTAATGAGGTAATTCAAAAGGATTAATTTAGATTGGACATTAGGAAAAAATTCTTCGCTATGAGACTGGTGAGACACAGGCACAGGCTGCCCAGAGAAGCTGTTGCTGCCCTGTCCCTGGCAGTGTTCAAGGCCAGGCTGGATGGGGCTCTGAGCACCTGGTCTAGTGGAAGGTGTACCTGTTTATGATGGGGTGGGGGCACCTGATCTTTAAGGTCCCTTCCAACCCAAAAAAGTCTGTGATTCTATGATTCTGTAATTTAATACCTTTTCATTTTTATAGTATAAAAAAAAATACAAAGCATATGACAAAAATCTCAATTTTTTGTTAAAGCTATTCATTGGCAGAGCTTTACTTCTATAAGGCATATAAAAACTGCAAATAAAGATAACAGCTTTTGCAATTTATTGTACAAATTGTACTTTAATTTTATTTCTAAGAAAAACATGTTAAACGGTGCCCAGTGAAGCTTTTCCAGTTTCCTTCAATAGTACATGACTATATTATTAAATGACAGAATCTGCATAACTTACTGTAGGCATAGAAGACTATATTAAATTGTAAATATCACAATTACAGCTACTTTTGTCTCCTATTTGTCCTAAACAGATGCAAATGTGTAACTTTAAATATTTTAAAACTACTGAAAAAAACTTTCAGAAAACACATTTAGATTCCTTGTAAGAGAAACAAAAAAGTATCAAAATTGCAATTTTTATGTTCACCTTTATGCAAATAAAAACCAGTAAAAGCAGCAGTAGGCATAAAAAGGCGCATTTGCCTCTTTTATATTTCTCACGTTAAAAAGTGATGACTTCACTGATCTGGTTCAGGTTTTCAAAAACTAAAAACTAGCATAGATGAATATAAATTCCAGCTTTGAATAAGTACTGTAGACACATAAGGAACAGCAGATCTTAGAATAGCAGAACTTCATAATGTTCTACAAATATGACTTCAAAAATTCATTATTCAATTGTACAGTATTTGCATTCAATACCTTAATCTAAGTATTTGTCTCTTTTTTTTTTTTCCTCCCCGAAGCTTCCTCTGCAGAACTAACGACTCAGAACATTGACTTTTACATTTATAGGATCTATGTCAGTGTAAGAGATAGCCAAGGCCGACGCTGCCTTAGACCACATGTAATTCCTGTGCAAGCTTGTCAGTGTGATAGTCGTAATTACTGCACCAGTGGGGCCACAAAAATAATTATCATTGGTGGTGGCGGTGGTGGCAGTGGTGGTGGTGGTAGCAGTGACAGTGATAGAGGCCAGGAAGGTGAAGGGCAGGGACAAGAAGGTGGTGGTAATGGTCAGACTGGACCTGAAGGAGGATATACTGAGGACCACACAAACTGGCAGACTTACACTGGTGACTATGATGAAGGTGAAGGATATACTGCAGTCACTGATTATGGTTATGGTGGAGATGGAAACTATGGCAGAGATCTCGAATCTTCTACCACACTTAGTGGTGCTGCCATTGGCCTGATGTTCCTTGGTGGATTAATATTTGTTCGTAAGTATAAAATTAAAAAAAAAAAAAAAAGTATTTATTTTCTAAGAGGTGCATTTTTTTAATTCTTCCAAAATATGGTGACTTTTCTGGTTGGTTGCTAACCTATTAGCTCCCATGGGCCATTTGACAGAGAGAAAATTGTCTCATAATTTCTACATATTTATATTCTGCATATTTATACACCTAATTCATTCAGACATAACTACTTCCTTCCTAAGGATTAGGATTTTATTCCCAAGGTGTTATCTGGATACATTAGACTGGGCAAAAATGTTTAGTAGAAGATACAGATTTGGGGCAAGAGCTGCCCCTGCAACTTTGAACTTACCCTATGCAATTCATACTTCAGTTACATTACTTACAGTAATGGACAAGTATCAGCTCCAAGTAGGGTGTGAGGAGATATAAAGAACAAGCTCCTTCTGAACTCAGGGCCAGCATTTCAGTGGTAGTACAATAAATATAATAATCTTACATTTTGAGCTTTTTGGCCGTTGCTACTAAACATTGCATCTATTAAAAACGAGTAGCATTTGTTCAACAGATTCAAAACAGATCATTCACTCATATGTCCTAGCATTTTTGAAGAAATTTTGAAGTTTAGGGATAAGATTATTCAAGTTTTATGCAAAAATTTACTTTTCAGACTACTACAATCAGATGTGGTAATCTTTCTTTCATGGCCTGGGCATCAAGCAATCAACATCTAAAATTTCCCAGTGCAGAAATACTGATTACAAAACCAGAGGAAATCGACCCTTTTCCCCTGACTTTTTGAAGAGTGTGGTTTGTTTGAGTTTTGATTTTTGATTAGTAGGAATCAACTAACACAAAATTTTGAAGCTGCAAAAAGCTGTTTTGTTCGTAGTTCCCCAGTGATGAATGTTACAGGACAATCTGTCTTCCTGCCTTTGGAAATTTCTCATCGTTGGTAGTCTGGAGTACATAGGTCCTTAGTCATGCAGTGTAGAGTAGTACTTTGTACTCTCTATAGCCCTTTCCTCTTTTCTCTTCAGGTCACTTTGTTGTTAAACTGGGAGCTTTAGATGCTCTGCTTAATCTGGTTTAGGTAATTGCCTCCACTTTCTCTACAGTAGGACACGGTTACTAACCTAGCTGTCTAGGTTAAGGACCTAATATTGCAGTGAGCTTCTAAAATAAGCAATGTTTTCAATGTTGGCATTTAAAGCATTCAGCAATTTCCAACACAGTCCTTGAAACAGCTAAGCACAATACAGCACACTGGGAAAACTGACTCACTCGTATGTAGTCATCTCTTAAAGCTAGGGTTTGAGATTTGCCTCTACTATTTTTTCAAACCAAGTATTATGTGTAAGTGATGCAAAAAACACAACTGGACCCATAGCCAAAGATCACTGCAGGCAAACGGACCCCCCTTCATTGATTCTTCTGTCTATTATAGATAATGTGTATTTCTTTTCAATTACAATATCTGAAGAGACAATTGTATGCTTATATGAATGAATATCACTGAATGCTATATAGAGCACAGCTTGTTCTGCTTAATTTTCATATGCATGCAACTTATATTCATTCTCCTGAGACAGATCAAAGTCTGTTCCCAGGTGCATAGGCATAAATTTGGAGTAACAGCCCTACTCCACCCCCACGTTGCTTTGCTATAAATGAAGGTACAAATTCTTCTGCATTTCCAAATACATACATTTCCAAAAGCAGCTAATGATTCTGAAAGCCAAACTTGGAGGGTGCTTGGTTTGAAACATTTTAAAAGGCACATTTTTAAAAGTTCTTGAGCACCTGCCCTCTGGGAAAAGCAGCTATTCCTGTGAGGAAGAGATGTCCTAAATGCCTGTTTCCTGTTTTTGTCATAAGTGATTCCAATTTTGATGTCAATGAGCGACTGTTGTGGATGTGGACCTGGTGCTGCAGGTGGAGTTGGAACTGGATTTGAACCTGTACCTGAATGCACAGAAGGGGCAATTCATCCATGGGGAATAGAAGGTGCCCAGCCTGAAGACAGGGTCAGTATATCCCATGTTTTTAAAACCCACAGCAGCTCGCATTTATAGAAAAGATTGCATTTGATTAGAAGCATGAAAGTGATCGTAGTATTGTGTTGTCATCTAGAAGAAGTCAGGTAGATATGAAAGCTGATTCTTAATTAATATTTGGAGATGTGGAGTTTGTGTGTTTTAAGTTGCATTCAGTCAGCTTGGCCGAACAGTTTGGTGATACCTATTCCCTCAGCTGAAACACAATAACTAGCAATCTTGATCAGTGCAAAGTAGGACAAGGTAACAGAAACCATCTTCACTGGTCACCTTTTACATTAACAATGAAAAAACTTGAAGTCTTCTTTTCCTTTTTTTTTTTTCCTTTTTTTCTTCCTTTTTTTTTATAAATGGGGATGGTAACTGACAGCTACTGTTAACAGTTTAGACTGCTATTTTCTTAACATGCTGAACAATGTCTTGGTCTTCAGAAGAAAATTTCAAAGTCATCATTCAAGGAGTCAAAATATTGTTTTCCAGGATGTCTCACACATTCTTGCCCCAACAACTGCTGCAGGAGGCGATTTTGGTGAACCCTCTGGTAAGCAGATCCTAAAGCTTTCTATGTGAGCTGTCATAAAGCTATCTTTCAGAACTTTCCATCTTCTGATTCATAGAGCACTTTGGTTTCACAGATATAACCCAACCCTTCTAATCATACATCTGCAGATAGTCAAACTGATACTAGTACGACTTCCAGTGTGAATAAAGAATACGAGGTTTGAGTTTTGAGCAGATTCACTTCTGGAAATTACATCTATTTTGAAGTATCTGCCAAGGCTTTCAAATCTTGGGCAAT
Source organism: Neopsephotus bourkii (assembly GCF_033783945.1). Lineage (NCBI taxonomy): Eukaryota > Metazoa > Chordata > Aves > Psittaciformes > Psittacidae > Neopsephotus > Neopsephotus bourkii. The sequence continues at coordinate 3,161,250 of NW_026901251.1, read as the reverse complement.
TTATCATTCCAGCTAGTGAATGGAGGGACTTCTCAAGGCAGCAGTTTTAGTACAAATCAATCTTGAGGATAGAAGAAGGAAATTTTCTTTCATAACTTGGTGGTGAAAGGTTCAGCTCTTCAGCTCTCAGTTTTCTGGCTCTGCTTCCCACAGGAGAATAGGACCTGTCAAGCAGCCAGTCAATTACTGACCATTTGTGCACTAGCCTGGACCGAAAGCTGGTACATAGCACAATAAATTCATGCTTCTGAGATAAAGTTCCCCCAGGGATTCAATGGCCATAGAGAATAAGACAAGCTGAGCAGTGCCACTACCTCTTTTTTCCCCATTCCTTACTCCACAACATGAAGGAAGGATGCTGGCACAGATCCATTTTCACTAGCTTCTGACAGGAAGACATGTCACTCTGCAAAACATCTCTAATGGCTATTGATTATTAAAAAATGTTCTCATGCTTAAGGTAAAATCAAAAGGGAACATTTGGGGGCATAAACATGAATTAAGAGTCTTCATTCTTAGGAAAGTTACACTGCTATTGAAAAGTTTAAGACTTAGACATTTAATTTACTTTATTTCCACTCTTCAGTACTATTATGGTGAAAGCCCCTGGTTCAAATTCTATAAGCTCAGACTAATGAGATTAAATGAAAAAAAACCCAACAAAATTTAGCCTGTGTTTCTTAGTATAATCATAGCTAAGACTACTGTATACAACTGGCTTATTACATGAGGATATTTAAGACAACTCATCCCTTGTTATCATATATGAAAAAAATCTGGAAAAGATAAATCCTGTGAAAGTATGATTTTATAATTTATCGTAAAGATCATTTTCATTCTTCATCATGAACACTGGTGCTTATTATGCTCTATCGTTGTTCTCCCAAATCCCCCTTAACAATCTGTTGAGTAGAAAATGTGAAGAGTTACAAAGGTATTTCTTTTGGAACAGAGTTTAAGGCAAAACAATTTTAACCCCAAAGTGATCATAAATATACATTTATGTATTTGCATAAATATCCACAAGCATTATCTGATTTTCCAATGCAAATTCCAAGACGGCATATATATACGTCAGACACAGGAATCTCCAGTCAATTACTCAGGCAAATCATTGATTTTCTAAAGCACATATGCACATGCTGCCTAGCCTCAGGAATAAAATCAAGGTCTTAGATGTCTTGTAATATTCAATTTTTAATTGCAGTTTCAATGTGTGGCAACTGTGCATGGATCTGTGACTAAAATTAGTCTAAAATACCTTTAAAAACTCACTAGTGTCAGTAGTGTACTGTTTTTAAAAACAGCTGCCAAATTCTGTGTAAATTTTCACAGAGCACAGGAAGGATAACTTCTTCTGTTTTCAGACATATATACAAACACATATGGAGGAGGAGGAGTAGTAGCTTCTGGTGTTGAAGAAACTACAGGTGTTGGCTATGGCACTGGTACTGGTTATGGAACAGCTGGAGGAATTTCTGGAGCAGGTGAAGTAAAAGGATCAATTGGAGGAACAATTAAAGAGTATCGAGAAGGAGGAGTGAACATGGCCTTCCTAGACAACTACTTCTCTGAGGTAACTGCTTGATCTTCTTTGAGGTATATCTGTGAGCCTACTTTTAGATTCTCCTCTCCAATTTACATGGTTAAAATCCAAGATAACCCCACTCAAATTGAAACTTCATGATATGAGACTGGTGTGAGAACAAAGCTGACAATACTAGTAGGAAAAACTATGACACTTAGGAGTACCACTTTTGAGCTGCTGCCATGGTAGCTTTCATTGTTCAATGGCCTTTTTGTAAAACTGATGGACACACTTCAGGTATGGGTAGCAAGCAAGTAAATTATTGCAGCTTCATAATAGACCACCAAATTTATATATTTGTCATCTTTTTCAGTGTAGAGGTCAATAATAACTTTGTGAAATTGTTCACATTTCCTCTACAGCTTGTTTAATAAAGTCACTTTAATCATTAAAGAACTGTGAACACCACTTCACTTTCTTATTTTTATTGGCATTTCTGTCCCCTAAAATATTTATTAACTGCAAGTGGCACAAATATGAAGCTTTGTAATTGGCAACAAATTAATTATCCTTTAAATATGGGATTAAAAAATGCTATGTTGTTTACAAGATTAATGAATTGATGGGATATATTTTCATAATTATCATCAACATGCATAAATACTGTGATTGCATATGTCACCAAAATATCGATTAATATATAAGGATTGCTGTCTCAACATCTCGAGCATGGACTTCTTCCAGACCACAGTCTACCTGCCTAGCCTGGAAGCCCCACATATTAATTGTCTGCCAGCCATAGGCCTCTACAAATTATTCCTGCTGACTATCTCAATCTCCAAACACTCTGTCTCTCCCTCACAGGCCACCCCTTCCATCCTTCCCTGCTTTCTATAACTTGACCCCACACTCATTTTAAGTTCTCCTCTTTCCCACCGATCCCTCTGTACTGACCACCCCACCATCCCCAATGCCATCCCAAATCAGTGATCTCCATCCTGCTCAAAATGGATTTCCTCTCTAGGTTCACAAAACTTTCTCCACTGTGGCCAACCGTCCATCTCATCCCCTTTGTTCTGGCCTCTCCACTGCTCCTCTTGCCATCCTGTTTTGTTCCTTTTCCTACCACTTCATTCAGATATTGCTGCCCAAACAGCAGATTGTTCCCCTGTCTCTTTCAATCTTTCCCTTCACCCCACAGTCAAGCTCACTGAAAACAGACCAAATTTGAGATGCCAACTGTGTGCTGAAACACAAATAAAACATCAGTAACATTTGAATAGAACTTATTTCAAGGTTACAAAGATGTTGATTATCCAATTTGTTCTGCGGATGTCCCATTTTTCAAGTCAGCTGGGCAATACTGTGTTTAAGAAAACCTTGTCATGGTTTGAGTCTTCGTGGTTAAAAACCTGATAAAAAGCCACTCTATTCTTTTTTGTTTCTTGTTTTCAAACTACAGAAAGCATTTGTATATGCAGATGAAGATGAAGGTCGGCCGGCAAATGACTGCCTACTAATATATGATCATGAAGGTGTTGGTACTCCTGTCGGCTCTGTAGGTTGCTGCAGCTTTATTGGAGAAGATACAGATGAAACGTATTTGGATACATTAGGACCAAAATTCAAGACCTTGGCAGAGATTTGTCTGGGCAAAGAGATCGAACCTTTCCCTGATGTCAATCCACCCTGGCCATGCGTTAATGTCACCTTTCCCAACCCTGAAAGTGATATAAACCTCCCGCCACCTGGAACCACCATCATTGTCAATGGAGGTGCACCTATGCCTCCCCCGGCTGGCACTACAACAGTTGTTACTGAAAACACCTACACGTCTGGGTCAACCATACAGCACTCAAGGCCGATGCCAGATCCTTTGCTCCACGGCAACATGACGGTGACTGAGACCTACACCTCCGGCTCCCCCTCAATTTGCATTGACCCTCTGCGTGCATCCAATGTTGTTGTAACAGAAAGGGTTGTAGGTCCTGCATCTGCTTCTGATTTGCGTGGCATGCTAGATATCCCCGATCTCACAGATGGGTCCAACGTTATCGTCACAGAAAGATTAATCGCACCTAACTCCCGGCTCCCGACCTCTCTGAGCATTCCTGATTTGGTAGACGGATCAAATGTGGTAGTGACAGAAAGAGTGTTCAGGCCTGCCTCTGGCATGCCAGGCAGCTTAATAAATATTCCCTCAGAATTAACAAATGCCCACAACATGATGGTCACCGAGAGGGTAGTATCAGGGTCTGGGATGAGCAGCATGGGGGCAGCAAATCTGGGGAGCATGAGTAGCACGAGCCAGATGCTCAGTGCTGACTGTCACCTTGGCCAAGCAATGGGCACAGCATCCCCCAGCACCTCCCGGAGAAGAGTGACAAAGTACAGCAGCATGCAATACTCCAGTCAGTAAAACCTCTGCCAGCACCCCTTCCTGCTGAAATCACCATTTGTACCGACACTCCTTAGCTGCCACCCACCAAGAATATTGTTATTATTTATAACCAGGAAATAGCGCTAAAATTTCAGGGATTCCTACTTGTGTAAGGATCTCTGAAGGGTGCCCCATCTCAAGATCAAACTTTGTCAGTGAAGGGAAAGTCGAAGTTAGCTTTAAATTTACTTCTCTCTCTCCACGTAGACTACAAGTGTATGAACAGATACTTCTGGTTTTGGAGGGAGATTTGATTACTGAGTGGAGCAGTGAGAGGGGTTCCTTGCATGCATACAGTATCAGTATGAATTTATGTCATATAAAAGAATGTTAAAATGCTGTACTGCTGAGTGATCTCCCACAATAAGCAGATTTGGGTTAATAGCCCCTCACTGACAAGACAGGAAAAGAATGTAATTGATAATTAGTCAGCTCAAGACTAAATAAGCACTTTCAAACGCATCATTTTACATTACACGTTTTCAAGAAGTGGTGTGAAATGGCACTTACAACCATTTTTCCCACCATCAACAACAGTTACAAATAATAATCATATAAACACAACGTATTTTCATTTCTTTCTGAAGTTCTTAGTAAAACAAACACGCTGCCATGGCCTGCCATGATGTTATTCTCATGAAAAGGAGTGTGACCAGCAAATCACTGCAGCTGGCACTGCTGTGTTGACACTGTCACTCAAAAAGACGTTGGCTTCACTTCTTCTCCCTTACTGTTACAGCTTTACTTAAATCTAAGAGGACTTCAGTGACAACCAGGAGCTCTTAGTCAGATTTTTATGCCAAACTCCGACTACCATTTAAGTCTCCAATGTCAGGTCATATTAAGAGGGCTATAATATACTGTGCTAATCCTCTTTTCAAATACTGACAATAAAGACTTAGAAGCTTTGTGATGTGGGGAAGGAAACAGCAAGTATTGTATCACTGATACTGGTAGCTAAAGTCCTTCAGGAAAAGAAAAAGCACTTAGGAGCAATATAAATTTGCTAATAAGCCATGTGGACAATTTTTATTTCATATGTCAATGTATTTTGCATTGATATTTTGAAAGTTTATTTGAATGTGTTAATTGAAAAAGTCTTCATGAAACTATAATCTTAATTAAATCTGGCTTTTATTTTCCCACAAAAACAGCTCTACTGGACTCTGTTATTCTAATAATACCTTTAAGTGTCTTAGAATATGATCTGAAGGAGTACTGAAATATAGTATCTATCTCATTTTACTTGTGTATCATATGTAAAGTAACCATAGTTATCATCATAGTTATCATATAAAGTAACCATAACATCGCTTAGGTGTGAATATAATAGAGCTATTCAGATGGACTAGCTTTTTTTGCTAGCCCAACAAATCAGTAGTTTCCCCTCAAATTTTGCTTCTTCAGCTTTGATGGATGGGTTAATGAAAAGGTTAAGGCTTGTCTGTGAACTTCCCACTCTATCATGTGGAAAAGAAACTTTGGGTTGCATATCCAGCTTATCTTATCTAAGAAGAACTAGGGGACAAGTTCCTGAGTCAGATACGAGGAAAAGTCTTTTTGAAAGATGCTTTCAGAAATATGACTAGATCCACTGTCCAAGACAACCTGCAGTGCTCTTCGAGTCAATGCCACTGCTATTAACACTAGTAATCCCCAGGAGTCATGATGAAATCCAATGCTACGTCAAGAAAGGGTCCCTTCCAGGATTTCAAGTTCTTCATAAGTCAGTTGTGCTAGATGCTCCTCCCATATCTGAAGTATTGCTATTTTTATTTCATCCGGTAGCCTGATTATCTTAAGTATCACTAAAATTGCATTGACTTCAGTGGTATTAGTCTCTCCCATACGTTATGTTGTTATTCACCAACTGTAAGTTTGGTTTCTGGAACTACTTGTTAAAGAAGAAAATAGGTACTAATACATAAATCTGCATCCTGGAGAATCTGTGCTAAAATTCACTAAAATGCTGACAAGCTCTATTTTGTTTTGCTAGCCACCTGTTTACATAAAAAAGCAAATATTTGAAATAACTATGACCCTCTGAACATTTAGAAAGACTATACAATAAAGTCAAAGCCCACTAAAGATATTTTTAATGTAAAAAAAAAAAAAAAAAGTCTTGTGTAAATATTTCCATAATCATCTATGCAAATCAGAAATATTCTTCCTAATTGTGATTCAAAAGTAATAAAAGTAGTCTTTGGGATCACATGCTGAATCCTTTGTGGCCCTCTTGAACAGGGATGCTGTGTGAAGTATGAGTGTCTGAACTAACTGGTCTCTTGTATGTCTAGAAATACAAAGGGTAGAAATAAATAAAGAAAAAAAAAGTTGTTTCAAAGGACAGATTTTGGTTATTTAGTGATTGTCTACGTCTAGTACTATCTTTTACCAACTCACTAAAGATCAATAGCTTATTATTTAATGCAATGTCTTGAAATATTTCTAGCACTTTTTAATATTGGTTTCTGACATCGAATAGCAAACACATCATCCCTCAGTGCATTTCCAGTGCATCTCTGCATATTAATTTCTACTGCTGTGTAATTTTTACAAACTTTCTGAAAACTTCTTTCTTAGTGACATGTGGATAACTTTAGGTTACTAGAAATTCTGGATGAAAAATGTATATGAGGATGTGAACAAATATTTCATTAAAAATTCTGTGTGAATTCTTTTCTAGGTTTATTATTAAAAATTAGCAAATAGTTTTATCCTGACTAGTAGATATTAGTTTTGTTTCTTTTCCTTCAGTTGTTAAGTTAGAAGCCCGCTTGCTGTCTACCTTTAATCATATCATTTAATAAAGAAGAATGAGTGGTTTTCGGGAAAGAAAGACAACTCTGAGTAGTGATTATCAATCCTGCTCTAAACCATTCAAGCAAAAAGCTTTTATTAAAGTGTCAGCAGCATGCAACACTAACTCTATGGCTTCCTTGTTTTCTACTTCGGTTTTGTGGAGCAGGGTCCTGCAGTTTTACACAGGCTCATGCAGTTTTACAGAGGCTCACTGAGATCTTGGCATCATGAAAAGTATACTGCCATGGAAAAAAAAATAGAGCCACAAGGTGAGGGTCTCATTAGATTTCCATCTTGGGAACACTGTCTGAATTTGAACTGCAGGTTTCAATACTTTTTACTCTTTCCTGATTTAGTGGTACTAAATAGAACATTTAAATTGTTGTGAGCAGCACCTATTATGTGCAATATTAAAAGAACACATAATTTAAGCAACAGCAAACAAAAACAAGACTATTATTTTGCTTGAATCGACATAACAGTGTAATTCAAATGCTCCTCACTATTGAGTAACCAAATGCATTTTCATTTTTTATTCTATTTAAAATATAATTAATATTACAGTGTTATTGTGTTTTCATAAATAAAAATAATAGAGCTTTGTTTGTAATAATTTCTGAATGCACTGAAAAAAACACAATAAATAATCATTTGGAAGTCATGTTTTAAGTAGAGTGGCTCAGGATTATTTTTTTTCCCCATTTATCAGTAGGAAACTTAGTTTGCATAAAGACTGCTAGTTTGTACAAGAAATTTCTTTGTTTAATTTTCTTTTGTAAAGAAAAAAATCGTTAAACAAAAGATCTTGATTTAGAAAGTTAGGGCATTCCAGGGTGAAACTATTTCATGTGTCAAATTGACTAAGATACTTTGCTTCAGGTTGTCAAGCGGAAACTTGTGTCAGGTCTCACAAGAATTCTGGTACAATTTCCTCAAGCCATCATTCTCTGAGTTGTTCTCTCTCTTTAGACACTCTTTTCTGTGATACAGTTGTATCCTACAACTCCAAATTGCTTCAGAGGAGCTATAGATTAATGCTGGAGCACAAGCCATAGCGAAGAAAGAGAGCACATGACACTTGAATTACAGTATTTGGGCAGCACAGGCATTGCAGGTACATTCAGTGCATACAGGTAAAGATGAGTTGAACCAAGGAAAACCACTCTGGTCCTAAAACTAAAAACTGAACATTTTGGTTTTTCTGAATCAAATTTCCTTCTTATATTCAAGGCCAGTACTGATTAGAATTTTTTTTTTTGTATAGATATTTTCCAAAAAGGTTTATCTGAACTCAGTAAAAGAGTAAATATTTGACTCAAATCTTTAGTGAATGAGTCAAAATATAGGTAAGATAAATGGTAATTTTGTATCTGCAGGCTCTGATCTTACAGTGATCCAGTACCAAAGATCTGGGCAAGGGTTTATCCATGTGCCAGTCAGTGCAGGCTCAGGTTGTCAGGGAGGTGAATCACCGTATGACTCAAGAAACAAAGATCTCCTCAGTACACATTATAAGACCTTATAAGACCTTGGTAAGCTGTTTAATTTTCCTGTTTCCTATAAATTGTCTTTGAAAAGTGGAATGGCAATTTAATCTCTTCCTCTTAGGAATATGATGATAAATTCATCCACGTTTGTAAGATGCTGAGGTGTTAAGGTGTTTTGGAAACACATACAAACGCACTGTGGGCAATGTGCCTGTAGCATGCGTACAGAGGACAGTTCTCAAGTCTCTGATGCTGATTGTCTATTAAAAGCCTTTTGACTGTAAAATCCACTCAAGATCAATTATTCATATATAAATAACTGCTATTGGGCATGCAAAGTTATTAATAATAGTAGGAAAGTAATGCTTTTCTTGTGTTGTTTCTGGGTTGGTATATCTGACTTGATTTCTTTAGTTAATATATTACTGAATAAAAATTACCATGATAGGCTCTAGGTCCACCATCAGCAGGCTGATCAAGGGACTAGAGAAATTTATGCGTAACAGTTCTAAAACTGCAAAGTAGTCTCATCTGTGTGAGTACTAGGGGATGGACATCAAACAATGGCCAGGCTTGAACACACATTAATGGCATCTCCCATTGCCATTGTCAGAGGCAGAATGAAAAGAAATACACCTATTTTCCTTGTAAGTCTTCTCACTAACGCTCTACTGCCATGCAACAGGTGCTATCAATTTTATTATGCCCAGATCTGAAAACTGAGCAAGAGTATTGCCAGTGATTGCTAATAGCTTTCTCTATCACCTTCAAGAAGTTGCTTAGTCTCATTTCTAGGAGATTGTATGGGATTTGCACTTTTTATAGAGGGAAAGTCTGAAAGCACCTGAAATAGGCAAGTCTTAATGGAAAGTAGTCAGCCTTAACAATAATGTTAACCATTATGGTTTGCACTTTCTTACATTCATAGCTGCGTAACTATTAGGAAAAAAATTAATGCAGCCCTTGGGTCATTGGGGATTTTTGCTTTTTGCCATCAAAATCAGAACATACAACAGAGTATCAGTTGTCTCCAGGTGATGGGATACACATCCTGTAACCATCCCACAATGAAACATGCATGTCCACGGCCCACTCTGACAGAAATCTCACCAGACTCAGCTCTTATTTTGTTCTATCACCATTTGTGATTCACAGAGTATCTCTGTAATTGTTTTTATCAATACAATTTCTTCAAAAGGAAAATATCACTAGCATGTGTGAAAACTACTTTAGCATCATCCTTAACATTCCATTTCTGTAAGAAAAGCCTGTGCAGACATTTTTAACAGGTGCGTAAATCCACTGGAGAATAAAAATGACAGTTCTAATATGTGACAGACTTGCAGCAGTACTTACAGTACTTTATATGCGTGCATTTCAGCATAATATATCACAAGCTGTGCCATACCAGATACCATAAATGTTGCAGACAAAATCATCCACAAAAGTTTCATCTCAAAAGTTCCACTAGCTTCATAATTGACACCATGAGCTAAGAGCTTGAAGGACAAAGTTAGCATATATAATGAAACATCTAAACACAATGTGCCCTGATTTCCTTTATTCTGAAGTACCAAAAAAAATTAACTATGTCGATTTTTAATTTTGCATTCAATTGAGCTCTCTGTTGAAATCATCTGTTACTAGATTGACTCACTGGATATTTTAGGCTCCTGAAACTATAGCTCATTACTTCCTCATTTTTCCTTAAAATTATTTCCATGATTAAATTTAGCTAGAGTTAATGTATTTTCAGGTGGAACAGGCCTTTGACACTAATATTTGATGACAGGCATGAATTTTCTTTACAGCATTACTTCTTTTTTCTTTTGTCCTCAGTAAGTACTTTTAAAGAGAGTCGCCCATGTGGGACCCCTGGAGTATGAACATGAAGAAGTGAGGAGTGAGTCTAGGATCCACAGTAAAGCCCACAAGCAATATTCAAGAGAACAGGGCTGAGGTGAAAAGTTCATGTAAAACTAGGCAATATGGCAAATTCTTGGCAATATATTTTGCCATGTTTTGATTTGCAGGTGAAAGAAAGAGAAGGTTAAACTGCAACTAGACCTTTTCTTTGAAGTGTGGAGAGGAGGTGTGGTATGAGGAGATGAGAGAGGAAAAAGAGAGGAAAGAAATAAAAGTCTAATTCTGGAAAGTGCTTTAGACTTTAGGACCATCCATTCAAGGCATTACAAGAAAAATCAAGTGCACAAAGTTATAGAGTCAGATTCTACATCCCCAATGATAAATGAATAGTACCTGACTACATCAACAGCCCCTCTCAGATCACCAGGAGATGCTGAATAGGAAAGCCCAGTGGTTTAAAGGACTGGACCTTGCAGTCTCATCTAACTTGTGTATTATCCAATCACATTGCTTCTGTTAATAAAAAAGGGAGCAGAAGGGACTCAACACAGGATCAACTCTACTGGGATCTTTCCTGACAAATGGCTATTCTAACCCTAACACCTCTCAGTAATGAGGATTCAACAGCCTCCCAGCTGATACAAGTTCTTTAGTTACTACTAGAAAGTTAAAATTACAATTTTTCTAAATTTTTTGCATTTTCTCGTCTTTCACAAATGCAGAGCACATAAGCCCTTTTAATGTACCTTTTATATATCATAGAACGGATTGAGTCGGAAGGGCCTTTCAAATATTGCCTAATCTAACCCCCTGGGATTACCTAATCCAACCCCCTGCCTTACTGAAATTTCTTGGACTCTGTGAGGACATGGGAACCAAGATTTCTTCTACTCTGCTTTGGTTAGACCCCGCTTTGAGTACTGCACCTAGCTCTGGAGTCCTTAGTACAAGAAAGATATGGACCTGTTGGAGAGGCTCCAGAGGACTGCCACAAAAATGATCAGATGGATGGAGCATCTCTCCTATGAGGAAAGGCTGAGACAGTTGGGTTTATTCAGCCTGGAGAGGACTGGGAAGACTATTGTTGCCTTTCAGTTCTTAAAAGGGGCCTATAATAAAGATGGGGAGAGAGGTTTTAGCAGGGCCAGCTGCAACACAACAAGGAGTAATGGTTTTAAACTATAAGAGGAGAGATTCAGGCTGGAAATGAGGAAGAAATTCTTCACAATGAAGGTAGTAAAATACTGGCACAGGTTGCCCAGAGAGATGGTAGATGTGCCATTCCTGGTGACATTCAAGGCCAGGCTGGATGTGGTTGTGAGCAACCTGATGTAGTTTAAAATGTCCCTGATCACTGCAGGGGGTAGAAGTAGACAAACATTGAAGGTCCCTTCCAATCCAATCTATTCTATGATTCCTTTTATTTTCAGAGTGACTGGTTTATCTTTATTAGCTTGAATCATGTGTCCTCCTGAGTGCCCTTCTCACTCTATAAATCAAAGATGTAGAAAATTTAAGAGTATGCCTTGCTGTTCTTTTGCTTTTGCAGCTAACCTCAAATTATTTATATTATTATTTTTACTGTTGTTCTTTTTCTTGTTGTCTGCTTGTATTTGCTTGGCCCAATACACATTCTCGCTTATCCTGCATAGAACTTTTAGAGAACACTAGTAATTTTTTGTGTAAACACAGCTAATAGCATTCTGTTTCATTCTTTTCATAGTTCAGCTATGCAAAGTACCTCAGTGAAAAGAACAACACAGCTAACTTCACAAGGATGATTAATATAAAAGCCAATTCACAGAGTTCCACAACAGTCTTTTAGGAAATCTTACAAGTAATAATAGAACAAATTTCAATTTCATACATTTTTTTCAGTCTTGGTTATTTTGTACCACTTTAATAGATTTTTCTCTCGTAAATATTTTACTTTTTTATGGTGAATACCACCCTAGATATATATGAGGTAATGTCCATGTGTAAGGCAACAGCAGTTATTTCTGCTCCAAGGCTTTTCAAGGGGTCCTAGATGGCTCTTTGCAGCTGGCATAAACTGAGTTATTTTAGGACTTCTTCTTGGGGGGAGCTTGAGTTAATCTGCGGGCTCACGTAATGAACTTAGGGTAGGCATTTCCAGAGTATCAGCTCCAAATGGTTTAGTCTGTAACCTCACTGCAGTGCAGATATATTACCAGGACAATTAAAAGCAGAGCCAGAGGACAAAGTTTGTGCTATACTGTCATTAATTTAATGAGATATTTTCATGTATGGATGGTATTGTGGCAACTCTCAACTAAGAACATGAGTTAAATGCAGTGAAAACATAACACTCAGCCAGCTTATACACTTATTGATATGACAGACATGCACTCTCTAACAAGCTAGCCAGCACTTGCAAAGAGCGTGTTTTTCAACAAGGTACTCTGTGGTGAAACTAACCAAGGGTGAGGTTTTAGTTAACATTCAGATGTATATGTTGCACAGGTAACTTTCAAATAGCCCTTCAAGAAGTCAAACAGGGTCTTTAGCAACAGGACAATGGATAGAAGAAGGCAGATTCAGTCTAGATACAAGGAAGAATTGTTAGAAAATGAGGGTGGTGAAACACTGGCACAAGTTGCCAAGAGAGGTTGAAGATGCCCACCCCTGGAAACATTAAAGGTCAGGATGGATGGGGCCCTGAACAACCTGATGTAGTTGAAGATGTCCCTGCTCATTTGGTTTAAACCCAGCCAACCAAGTATCATGCAGCCCCTCGCTCATCCCCTGCCCTTTACCCCTTCCAAGGCAGGATGGGGAGAATCGAAAGAGTGTAAAACCTGAGGGCTGACATAAGAACAGTTTAATAACTAAAGTACAATATACTACTAGTGCTACTACTACTACTACTAATAATAATAATAATGTTAAGGGAAATAACAAGGGGAGAAAATATAAAATCAGAGAGGGAAACGGAAAAGAAAACCAACAATAAACACAAGTGATGCACAATACAATTGTTCACCACCTGCTGACTGATACCCAGTCCGACCCAAGCAGTGACCTGGGCCTTCCAGATAACTTCCCCCCAGCTTCTATACTGGGCATGACACGCTGTGGTATGGAACACCCCTTTGGCTAGTTTGGATCAGGTGTCCTGTCTCTTCTTCCTCCCAGCTTCTTGTGCCCCTCCTCACCGGCAGATCATGAGAGACTGGAAAGTTCTTGATCAGGATAAGCATTTCTTAGCAACAACTAAAACATCATGCCTTATCAGCATTGTTCTCAGACTAAAGCCAAAACACAGCAGTGCTCCAGCTACTGGGAAGAAAATTAACTCTATCCCAGCTGAAACCAGAACAATAATCTTTAAAGGTCCATTCAAACCAAACCATTCAATGATTCCATAATTCTATGATTCTATAAAAATTTTAAGGAACTTTCCATGTAGCCACATCCAGTCCATTAATAACTGACAAAAATAGAACATCTTTTATAAGCTGACTGTAATCTGCCCAAAAAAACAGTCGCTGCATTTCCAACTGAAAGTCACCCCAAACCCCACCAATCTGAGTTCACTGTTCTGATTTCCAGCCTGAACTTCAGAGCAGCTGATACCTAGCTTTGTGTCTGCATTGTTCTTCTCTCTTAAATGGAGATCTCTTTTTCTTGCTCAGCCAACCTACTGACTTTGCATAGAGGCATACAAAATAATTTTAAGCATATTGGCTCATGGACCTAAATTGTGACAGAAAAAAGAAAATAAAAATCACAGACTAATACTTCTTCTTTTTTTTTTTCTGAGACAGGAAATGTCATATTCCTTATTCTACTGTCCCTGAAAAGTTACACTGGACTGTAGCATTGCAGCTGACACTGGACTTGACAAACCTCTTAAGAACAGCACAGATTCATTCCACAGCCCAAGCTGTGGCTTTTCAAAATAATCTTCCTTTTGAACACAGTTCAGCTGTCCAGCACTGATGAAGACTCATGGATGAAAAAAAAATGCTAATATTTATGCTTATGCCAGACACAACTGAAAACAAGGAGAGGAGTGGCTAGAGAGCAGTGCTGCAGAAAGGGATCTGGGGTTGCTGGTGGACAGCAGGCTCCATGTGAGCCAGCAGTGGGCTCTGGCAGCCAAGACGGCAAACCACACCCTGGGGTGAATCAAACACAGCAGATCTGGTCAGTTAAATGAGGTGATTATCCCGCTGAGTACTCTGTGTCGTTCTGGGACCCACAGTTCAAGGAACATGTGTGTGAAGGTCCTTGAATGACTCCAGAGAAGGAAGGAAACAAAGCTGGAAGGAACCTCCTTGTGAAGAGTGGCTAAAGACTTCGGGCTTTAGTTCGGAGAAAAGGAGGCTGAGGTGTGACCTCATTGCTTGCTATGGCTTTCTGAGGGATGAAGTGGAGAGGGAGGTGCCGATCTCTTCTCTCTGGGATCCAGTGACAAGACACATGGGAATGGCTCAAAGCTGCTCCAGAGGATGTACAGACTTGACATCAGGAAGCATTTCTCTACCAAGAAGGTGGCCAAACACTGGAACAGGCTTTCTAGAAAGGTGGTCGATGTGCCAAGATTGTCAGTATTCAAGAGACATTTGCACAATGCCCTTAAAAACTTGCTTTAACTTTTGGTCAGCCCTGGAGTGGTCAGGCAGCTGGACTAGACGATTGTTGCAGGCCCCTTCCAACTGAAATAGTCTATTCTGTTCTGTTCTATTCCACCAGCTGCACAACAGAGCAATCATTTGTTTGTACCTACTTGAACACTCTCTGACACGTAAGTTTTCAGAAACAGTCACCCTGCCCTGAAAAAAAGGTCTAAAGACAACTTCAGAGCAGCCTCAGTTGCTAGCCAGAGGAACATAACAAAAGAGTTGCTCGGCCACTCCTTATTACATACACATAAAAGTCAGTATTTCATGCTGTCAGGCAGTAACAAAACGCCTGTGTTCAGGGCAAGGATCCGGTCTGGCTTTTTACAGCTCTGCCAATCCCACAGGTCGCAGCTCGGCAGGCTTACTCATTTCTACAGCTGCAGCTGGCACCTAGAAAGTTAAACAATGCAGGCGCTCCAGAAAATAAAAACCAGGCAGACAGCAAACAGGAGAGTGGATACAGGGGAAAGAGCTACAGAGAGACAGATAAGGAGAAAGCAGCTGAGTGAGTGAGAGGAGGTAGTAAAGCAAAATAAAGGGCAGGGAAGGGTTACTCCTGGTAGTTATAAGGGACTAAACAGCTTGAATTTGTCTAAGGAGCATGACAGGAGGCACGGAGAATCAAAACTATAGTGAATGTGCAGGGGGAAAACAACTCCATTCTAAAAGTGCCAACTGTTTACTTAAAGAATCAAAGCCTGTCGCTAATGTACTCCTCAGTCTGTTCATTTCTGCTCCCAGGGGCCCTGGTCCTGCAAGCACGTAAAGCTAGCAACTGTACCTAACACAAGCGCTCTGGTAATAAGAGCTGTCCGAGGGTTAGGAACCCTCTCTGTGATGTGCATGTTTTTTTCACAGCATATGCATTAACCATTATATATTTTAAATAACTAAATGTAATTTTGATATATTCATGCTCAGCCTTGATGCATGACTTTCTACTGGGAACTTTTACCCAAAATCAAGTGGCAGCTGGGGCCACACTGCAGTAAAGAATCTTTAAACAATGCAGAAAAGACAAACGACATCATTTCAAAAAATGTGAAATATTTGCATGATAGCCTCATACAAATCCGTTAATTTCAACATTTCATTACTAAATATATGCACTGGATTTTCCAGCTTAGCACTGTTTGCTAGGTACTGCACTTGTCTCGGTTGATTTAATCACTTGTCTAACGGAAGAAACTGTACTTTTCCAGCAACAAAAAACAAAACTCACAGCTGCAGTAAAGTTACCTTTGCTTTTGTCAGAAATGGAGATGGACTCTGCTGGCCTGATCTAAAGCACGTCCTTGTCTCCACCCCAGGGAAGCCTGCAGTTGCTTGGCCCTGCTATAAAGCATTACTTGGCATGAGGAGGGAGTGGCAGGCTGAGGGAAAGCAAGGTTTCAGAGTCACCAAGTCACTGGCCCTTCAGCCAAGGTCACTCTGTGCAATGGTATCTCACTAGAACACCGCTGCTGACAACTATTAATCCTGAAAGTAAACACTCTCCCTGCTGAGAATAGTCAGGTTGGTTTACATGATGATGTATTTGCTCTTAAAAGCTTGTCAAAAGAATTTAGACATAGATGTTTGAGAAAAGTGCAATCTGGAGCATGCCTCCCACCTGACGAAGCCCCTTTCCTCACCAGGCACCGAAGAAGGGTTCAGCTGCTTTTATGGTTTGAAAAGCAAAGATGAACTTCCTCTTTGTTCTGTTTGGTGAACTCTGAACTGCTGCTGTTTCGAGGGGGAAAACAAAGATACAATGATTCATGGATCCTCCTGTGCAAACTGACTATAGTGGCAAAACTGCAGCTTGGCTGTGGGAGGAGGAGTGTTTAGCAGCTGCCAGGTTAAAGCAGAGGAAAGACAGAAAGATACTCAACTTCAGTGGTCAGTGATGCAATTATCTTATAAACAAATTGATCCTGTTTGATAATTATTTCATAAGGCACATTATTACTGTAAAATATGAATAATGAAGCTTTCCATACAACAGAACTAAGTAAAAGAAAGCCCCAAACCTTTTTGTAATGAGTGAGGGTCTTGTAGGATGTGCAGGACATGTAGCTGACCCACATCACAGTTATAAGTCACATTAGAACAGATGTCTAAGTTCTGGCAAAATAATTTGCAGAAGAGCTTTTGTCTCTTTGCAGCTATTGAGCTCTGTGAAGATGAGTTTATTCTACTCATTCCTCCTGTAAATACCTAGGTAACTTTGAAGGGAAATCATGCTAAGGATTTTTCAAAGGAAAATAAAATATATTCTTACTCTATCATATCAGCAATAAAAATTGGTTAATAGTTTTAAATATATATATTTACTACCATCTCATTGGATAGGCAACCAAAAACTCTTTCAGAATTCCACAAAGCAATGTACACATTGAAAAGAAAGTTGACAGTTAAAGTTGTTCTCTTACAGCCTTTTGATGTAAAGAAATCCTTTCAAGTTATGCTTAACCACCAGGCTTGGAAACGTAATATACAGATAGAATCAGAATCTACTTCTGATCATCAAACCACCAAATTAAAAGTAGTGTAATATAAAGGCTCCTTGAGACAAGCTCTGCTTCCTTTATCTCAAATAGGAATTACTAAAAGCAAATTTCACAGTACTTTTAGGAACATCAGCTGCACTAGAAGCATTGTCTGTTAAACCTGTACCAAACTGCAACCCTGTCCTTGAGATCCTGATGATCCTCAGAGGATCTTGGGATGTATTATTGTGCTTTTGTTCACTTACACAGTGATCAGTCCAGCACAGTGACTCAGTGATGAAAACAAGAAAGAATACAGAAACCCTTAATACTGTGCATGTCATGTACGCTTGCAGCTTTATTTCTGGCTTTTAGTTAAACTAAGAAAACTATACTTATGCAAGCGTATCAGCGAACTCTGTAAATTGTGATATTCTAAGTCAGTAATACAAATAGATACACGTAATTGTAAAGTAAAGCTTTTTCCCTTTGTGACACCCATGTAAATGACAATTGTTGCAAGTGACATCTCCCAGAATGTGACATTATTTATCATACACTGTTACAACATGCAATAACGGGACATAGTATCTGAAGGGGGCATATAGGGATGCTGGGGATTGACTCTTCATTAGGGACTGTAGTGATAGGACAAGGGGTAATGGGTTAAAACTTAAACAGGGGAAGTTTAGATTGGGTATAAGGAGGAAATTCTTTCCTGTTAGGGTGGTGAGGCAGTGGAATAGGTTGCCCAAGGAGGTTGTGAATGCTCCATCCCTGGCAGTGTTCAAGGGCAGGTTGGACGAGGCCTTGGGTGATACGGTTTAGAGCGAGGTGTCCCTGCCCATGGCAGGGGGTTTGGAACTTGATCTTAAGGTCCTTTCCAACCCTAACCATTCTATGTTTCTATGATTCTATAATTGTTCAAGGCCAGGTTAGACAAAGCCTTGGCTGACATGGTCTAGTGTGTGTGGGATCCCTGTCTATGGCAGTGGGATTGGAACAAGAGGATCTTAAGGTCCTTTCCAACCCAAACCATACTATGATGCTATAATAACGTAATTGGAAAGATTCCCATACAGCTGGTTCCCTCTCCAAGCCCTAATAGTATCACACATAGTCATAACCAGCCGCTTCAGGAATGACTTACAATAATTGGGTGTAATCTTATAAAGATTCATCAGGTAACTGCCTCAAAGAAGAGAGGATGTATGGGAAGTATATTTAATTGTTTCACCACCATGAAGAATCAGTTATGCCAGCGTAAGCATCAATTAATCAGGTGTATCCAGGAAAGATCTCTGCCAAGTAGAGATAGGAAGGATATGGCTCGGAGCGTATTATAAAGATTACAGGGAAGGTTATGATAAAAACCTCACCATTTTATTCTCTCTCCCCCTCCCCCATCAGTAACTCCTTACTACATCGGTCGGATGTCACAGTTGCATTGCCTGCTTCCGACTCGCTGCAGCTCGCTTTTCCTGGGGGAGGGGAAATAAACCCCAAACTTTTGAGAGCCCTGCCGGAACCGCGGCCACCGCCCGACGGGGCTGCTCCGGCAGAACCGCCGCTGCCCTTAGCACCCCCGAAGGCACCGCGGGCGGAGCTCGGCGGGGCGGCGGAGGGGGGCTCCCGCCGCGGTCAGGTCGAGCCGGGCGGGGCTGGGGCGGGCCAGGCATCACCTGCCCCCTCCCGGCTCGGCGCTGCTCGGTACACTCCGCCTACCCGCAGCTACTTGTTAGCCCCTCGACCGCCCGCCTCCATTTCCACTCGTGGGGAGCCTCTGGAGCTGACCCCGTCCCGAACAGGACGTGGAGGACACGGCAGCCATGTCGTGGGACCCTGCCGTGGCGGCGCGGCTGCTGGCGCTGCTGGTGAGTCCGGGGGCACACGGGAGGCGCTGCGCAGGGAGCGGCACCGGCGCCGCCCGGTCCCGGCGCCGCGGGGCAGAGCTCTTCCCGTAGGGGGGTGTCAGCCGTCCCGCCGCCGACTGCTTGGGGCTGGGAACGGGTTTTGTCCGTTGCTTTGGAAGGTAGAGAAAAGTGATCGTTGTTTGGTGTCCGAAAGCAGGCAAAGGTGGAAGAACCCTGTGCGAACGGTGTCTGGAATAGGTGGGGTTTTTCGAGACACCAGGAGGAACGGAAGCGCAGTGAGGAGTTTGTATTGTTTCCGTCTTCGTGCTCAACATATTATCTGTGTTAATAGATTGCATTACCTTAGTGAAGAAATAGTGCCATAAGGCAAAATGGGTCGTAAAGTTTAATTTAATAAATACCTTGTTGCCTTAGAGAAATTACACCAAATTCTTAATAATCCAAGACACTGCAGGCTTTGTCCTTCCCTGTCCTCACTCTTTAGCCATCAGCCTTCAGGCTTTCCATTCATTTCCTAAAAGCAAGGTGCATTTCATAACAAACTAAGAGCAAACCGCCTGGTTTGTTTGATTTGGACTGATGGCTTCTGTCTGATTCTAGATGCTTTACAGGGAGCTCTCCACATCCGTGGCGTTGTTCTTTAGTTTTCACTTTTCCAGGCTGGCAAAATGCCTGCAGAAGTCAGGCTAATGTGGCTCAGATGAAGGTGAGGGTGGAGGCCAGGCCACAGGCTGTGCTGGGAAGCTGGGCAGGTTTCAGCAGCGGCATATTGCATGGTCAGGCTGGCAGCAGGACCTTGCTTTCTGGAGCTTGATACCTGCAAAATCAGAGTTGTTAGCTGGAGACCTGTTGTCCCAGCTGACCCATAACTGATGTAGACTTGCGATTGGCCACAAGCTGTCCAGCAACAGTTAACCATGGTCTTTGCAGCACGTTGGGAGTTACGAATTGGTTGGAAAATGTTCTACCCTTGTTTTACCCAAAAGACCAGTGGCAAACATGCAAAGTGCTACTTGTACAGAACTTACCACTAATTCTTTCTGTAATACCTGAAGCCACACCATTGCCTGTTCTGGTGGGCTTGCACTCGCTCAGGATGCTGTTGATTTTGCCTGAAGAGAAAAAATGCTTTCCTGAATCCTCATCACCCTCAGTCTCAGCTAAAGCTGGGGCAGGGTAGAGTATATTAAGAATGAATTCGTTTTGGTGCTTTAATGCCTCATTGTTGGGTAGAATGTTAGAGCAAATCAAGCTGCCTTGGTTGATGTCAGGAGAAAGGTGCTTCTGGACTTTGGTTTGCTCGGTATTTTTTTTCCCTAATCTGGACATTCTTGTGGCAGAAGGTCAGTTGCTTGTTTGAGAGCATCAAATTAGGGTCATTTATATCTTACGACATGAAAAGATAGCACTGATAACTTCAAAACCTTAAGAAACTACTGAAAGACAAAACCAGTCACAGGAAGTACCGTCTTCCCCAGGCATCTTCTGCCTTAGAAGCATCGAGAACTGCTTTCCTGAGGTCCCTGCTTTCAACCCTTTTCCAGGTGTGTCTGGGCGTGCCGGACGATAGTGCACCCGTAGGGTTGGGCTGTACCTGGCGTGTGTCCAGGTGTGCTCCCAGTGCCATGGGCATGGCTATTGAGGATTATCAGACTGGGAGGCTTCTCGATCATTTCTGAAGGGTGTGGATGTCGCGTCTTCTAGAGGGGAAATGTTGGAACACTTCCTGCGTTTCAGTGAACAGTTGATGGAGATTTATGAATCTTACTATGCAAGTAATAAAACTGATTTTAATTCTCTGAACGCCTTCTTAGATTGTACTTCCTTGATGTTTGGAATATCAGACAGGGTATGATGAAATTGAGTCCAGAATCCATTAGATCACTATTGTAATGTCAGAGCCAGTAGCAATTTACTTTCAAAATTCATAGAAACAAGTTAAATAAAAAAAAAAAAAAAATAACCAAAGAAGCCAACCTGAGTCTCAGTTTTAGAAAGAACAAAGGTGAGATGATTCCAAGCAGCCCCACTTCTATCACCAGTAACATGTTGACACATGGGAAAATATTTACAAGCATCTATGCACTGATTCAACAACTTAATAGTGTTCCAAAAGCGGGGGCAGGAAGGGGAAACCAGCACTATGGTGAGATATGAAGTCAGGTTAGAAATACATAAGGTCTAGTATTTTATTCATCCTGTTGAACTAAAATGGCATATTATTTTGGACACCAGACTTCAGAATAAAGTGAATCCACCCAGGGGAGACTAGAGGAAGGCAAAAAATGGGATCTAAATTTGGGTAATCCCGTTTTATGATTCCCAAAGTGAGATTAATGAAGTGGGTACTGAGAAAAGAAAATGAGTAAGATGCATGGTAAGTTTTCATATATATGAACAGTAATTGTGAAGAAAAGGGAACTACACTGTTCAATGAGGGCATTATTAATGTAGCAAAGAGGGAAGTGTGGTTTGAGGCTAAGATATTGCAGCACAGGTGTTTTAATTTCTTTTATGGTAAATGAAGGTGCAGTGGATGCAGAATGCACCTGTGTGGTTGGATCAGATTGTGCTTTCGAAGCAAATCTTCAGTGTGTGAATCTGATCCCTCCTGGGTGAAACTGCTGAGAGTTGCATCCGCCTGCTCGTGGGTGTTTGGTCTGTGGGACCAAGCTAATTCTAATCTGAGGTAAATATCGCAAAACATGGGTCATGTAGTATGGCGTTCTCAGCAGCAACTGCTTTGCTCTACAAATCCTCTTGTGTTTGGTTTACAAACTAGACGTAGCTACAATCAGTGGAGCCTAGAGAGAAATAGATGTGGGCTGGCTTTGGGGCAAGTTGGACTGCTGTTTGTCTGCATTGGCTGTATTTCTGTTAATTGTAACAGCAGTTTAGGCACTTAGCATTCATTTAGACATGCAGATTGGTATGTCTTAATCTGAAATTGGGTCTCATCCAAACAGCAATATGATCAAATTGTAAGGAGCTAAAAAGTAGGATAATAAAATGAGGGTAAAAATTGAAAAACACTTTCCATCTGTAAGACAATCTAGGCACTGCCTTAGGTTAGCTAGTGAGGCTGTGGGGCCTCCATCCCTCTGTTTTAAGAACAGGTTATAAACAGTTGTCAGGAAGCACTTAGGTGTAGTTCACCTGCCTCAGGGCCAGAAGATGATCTAGTTGATAACCTTGGATTGGCCCTTCAGCCTTTCTCCTCTAAGTGTGAAAGATCTTCACTTGCCCATTGTCTTCAACACTAAACTGACTCAGAGGAGGTGTGAGATCCAAATCTCCTGGCACAGCATATGTGAATGACCAAGTTTCTGGGACTTACTGTTCATAGAATCATAGAATGGTAAGGGTTGGAAAGGGCCTTAAGATCATCTAGTTCCAACTCCCATGCCGTGGGCAGGGATGTCATACACTGTGCTTTACGTAGTGTAGCAAATACAGACACATACCTTCTTGGTTACTCAGTCGTTATCTTTAAAGTATAAAACTAAGCTGTGTGTTCAGAGTTTGTCCTTTAGTCACGTCCTGGCTATACATGGACATGGATTTGGGCAAGAGCAACGTTGATATATGTGGCTGTCACTCCCTTCTTCTCTCTCTTGCCTACTCCTGTTGCTTTCCTGTAGTGTCTCATTCCATTTTTATTACTTCAGGCCTTAGGTTTTCCACCTTGTATTCTGTAACCACCCAGTCAGACACTTCTGACAATGCCCTCTCAGTTCTGTGTCATCAGTGGATGTCATCAACAGATGCCTAATTTTTGTGCCAAGGCTATGATCCACATCAGATGACAGGGCTTTCTTATTAAGCCAGTTAGTAGAAGGCAGCTCTAGGATATTAAAAAAAGGGAAAATTCAGAATTCAACACCTGTTGGATATGTGACTTTTCACTTTTCTTTGAAGAAAATGTCATTGAAAAGTGCTTTTCCCCTTTTTAATTTTTGGAACCTTTACAAATTTTCAGTATAAATGCATGGTTCCTTTATATCTTTGTTCCACATGTATTTATGCATCTCAAATAAAATTGCCATTCTTAAAAACCTTTTGTAGATACCTTAGAAGTCCCTTATGAAATTACCTGTGGACTATAGATGAAAAAAGTACAAAAGTATCTTTTACTGTTTTAGCAATAAAACAATGGTTTGCAGTTGCTTTGCTACTAAGCAGACAAACTGATTTTTACTTTTAGTTACCTTAATGAAAAACTTTCTGTTTATAATGACTAATGGGATTTTCCATGCTTCATATGCATCTCAGTGGAAGACCTGCTTATTCCTGAACTCCGGATACTTTTGATTATACTGCGGTTCTCAGGTTCCCAATACAAGGAAAATTCGCACTTTGTGCCTCTTGTTTCCATTTGCTATTGAGTCAGAAACACTTTTCCCTTCAGTTTATCAGTAAGAACAAGCAAGAAAGGATGGTCACAATAACATCTTGCCAACTATCCACCTTCTGAAAGAGATGCAGCTTCTGTTGGAAAACCTTTCCTAGGAAAAAAAATTCTCCTGTCACTCTTGCTGGTACAATCTCATTAATCATAGAAATAAGTTTTTTAAATTTATTACAAGTAATAAAACCAAATAAGACTACAAATATTCATGAAAACAACTTGGTCTAAGGTGTAAGATCCTGCAGCCCTCACAGTGTGTATCTGTGAGGGACTTAGGGCTTGCTGATTTTTGTCTTCAGAATATGCATATTGGGAAAATAACCGTTTGGAAAAGAGTTGTATTGCACAAGTCAGAACAGCCTGCTACATTGCTCAACCCTGTCCACTGCATTGCTGCTTTGTGTGGGAAAGAGATAACATCTCAGGAGAAAAAAAGAAGCCATCATCAATTCAGCAATCAAGGCTGAGTCAGAGGGATGTATAGGGAGAGAGCTTAGTCAACAGTCCAGAAACCAGTTAAAGAAAATATACAGAAATAATCCCTGACTTTTCAGTAGGAATTCACCTTTTCTGAGCTTGCTTTGCCGTAGGCATTAGTATTAAAAAAGAACCAGTGAAGTAGTGAAATGTAGGTAGATGTGATAGTTTTGAAGAAGGATAACTGTATTCTGTACCTATACAAAGCTCAAGTTTTATTTGTTGGTTTCAAGTGTTGTAATAACCTAATTTTTGATGTTATTGTTTCCCAGGGCTTGGTTTTGCACTGTAAGTTTTGCCCTCAGGTTTGTTACTTGCACAATATTTGGCTCTTGGAGAGAGGAGGTAAACACAGCGTCTCTGGTACTTTAACCGAGGCTTCAGTTCCTTCCAGCCAGGATAGGGCACCTAGCTGGGGTGTTTAAGGGCATGCATAGCTGTCCTGAGCTATCCTGGTGCACTAAGAGATTGACAGTGCCAATACTGAATGCTGGTATGTAAGATTTTTGTCAGAGCAAGCATGATTTGCTTGCTAGATGCCCATCTTTAAGTAAGGGATGTATGTATGCCATTTATCCTTTCAGCAAGGGGCAAAGTAGAGAGCTGCTTCTGTCATGTATATGTCAGCAGATGGTTTAATCAGTCCTTGCTTTTAAACATTATTTAACAAGTTTTGTTCTTTGGTGGAGTTGGTAGCCCACCACAGCGTGTCTAATCCAGAGTTCGCCCAGAAGAGGTAGCTTCTTCAGAGTCTTGCTGGCAACCAGTGCTTAACTCAATCAGTGAAAAATTCCTGACGTTCTGGAATAGTGAAGCACTATTCAGCACTAAAAACTGGTTGTTTAAAAATTATTATAAAGTCTGAATTTATTGAAAAAACAAATATTAGTTACTTATTGTGTGTCCTGCTATTAATTGCTTATTAACTTTTTCCTCCTGGGGAAAAAAAAAAGGGCAAAACTTTAATTATATAATTACAGTGTATGTTTTTAATGTGAATGATTATGGATGAATTTTTGGAAGCTATTATGGGTAAATAATAAAAATGTGTATTGGTCAGGTGCCCCTTTCCTTATGGCTTTGCTTTTCTTATGAGGAAGATCACGTCAGGTAAGTTTTAATATTGCTAAAGTGACATAGAATTAATAATGATTATCATAACTTCCATTGCAGGTCTGTTTGAATTACGGAAATGGACTCTACGTGAAGGTAGGAAATCATGGAAAACTGCTTTTCTTTATCAGTGCCTGAAAAATGGTTCTCTGAGCAAAGTGTCAAAGGTGTAACTTCAGTTGATAAATATATTGAGTTTTACCATTTTCTGAAACAATGAAAGCTGTGTAATAAATAATGAAATTAAAGGCGAAATGTAAGTGAATAGATTCCTACATCCATCAAACTGGGTGGTCTTCAACTTTGAGAAACTTCCCCTAACATAAAGTTTGCAGATATCTCTTTTTTAACTCTGTGTAAATCATCTACTGTTTTATGGAAGATGTTAAGCGGAAACATTTCCAGATGTTAATGTGGAAGTCAACAGGCACAGCAGCAACTAAGCTGGACAGAAGGATGAAGGTTGTAATACAATGTAAGAATGAGGAGTAGTTGAGCGAGGAAAGCAGAAAGCAGACAGTGGATGGGTTGAGTGGGTATTTCATATGTTCTGTTTTGGAGAGAAGATTGAGTAAGAAGCAGTATTGGTGGGATGGTAAACCCAGTCTTGATGAAAAGACTAATATAGTTTTCCTATTCAAACAACTCGAGGAGTGTATAGCTCTTATATTGTGGCTCAGAAGGCTAATGCTGCTCCATGATTTTGAAGTTACTAGCTATTGAAAGAGAAAAAGCTATTCAGAAGTCTAGGCTACAGCAGCAATAAAGCATTCACCTGAAATGGCTAAGTGTAATGCTGACATTCAACCTTGTTTCTTCACAGGTTTATAATCAAAATGGCAGGAGTGGCATGTTGTCTCATCACAACAGCCTAGTCAGACAGAAACGAGAATGGACAGTCCCTCCGGCTTTCATACGGGAAGAGGAAGACAATTCCTATAAGAATCCAATTGCTAGAGTAAGCCCATAAAATAAATAGATGCATAATACACATAAAAATAGAGACAAAAAAAAAGTAAAATAAGGGTGTGGCTTCCATAAATATATGCACAAATGTTTATTTAATTTTAAAGCTCTGTTGAATGTCAGTTGAAGATTGGCACATTTCCTTCGGTTTCCTTCCTTCAGCAAATGAATTACTCTTGCAGCCCTATTTGGCTCAGTCTCTTATCCTTTCCTAATTACCAGGTTTTATCAGACTTTGGGGAATGCAATATCTTTGAGTTATTTTACTCCATCACCCCAATAGTTGAACTTGGCAAATGGGTCCCAAAACTTCTGGTAGTGATTGGGCAGAATGGAGCATGATTATGTATGCCTAGTTTTTTTAGGAAACAGAGGTAAATATAACCAATGTGTTATCCTTTGTGCAAGAGTGATATGCATTTGCTTCAGCACTAGTGTTGGAAGCTGATTTCACCTCACCTGTTAGAAAGTACCACACCTTCAGCATATAAAGTAACTGCTGGTGGTAAGCAGGCTGTTACCCTCTGCTTGGGCTGCCCCTTGATCGTGATGTTGGTACAATGTACACCTCCTTTTCCAAATGTTTCAGGTACTTGCTGACAGCAGAGGAGAGGAAGGGTATAATCTCTAGTCAATGCAGCCTCTTCTACCTGTTCCTCTCCAGGTCTCACCTTTCGTGCTCTACACCATCACTTCCTCCAATCCTGGGCACACTCACTAGCTTAGGTCCAACCTGCCTTTAAAAGTTGTTATATATTATTTTCAGGTTTTGCTCAAATAACTTCAGTTTCTCTTGCTCAACTTATTATTCAAGACTCTTTTTTTTTTTTTTCCCCCTTAGTCTTTCTCCACATTTTGTTTGCTCCCAGCTGCTTGGTCAGTTTCCTTCTTTTTCCCTGACTTCAGATTTTTCATCTTGTCACGGTGGTTTTCCAGCCTTTCCTTGCACTTGCACCCTATCCCACTCTCTTTGTACAAGCAGTTCCATTTTTCTTGTTCCACAAACCTCTCCACTCCATGGTTTCCAGCTGCTGCACTATCATGTTCCTCATCTCCCTGCAGCAGATCCTCAAATAGAACATGCAGCTCTTCCTGCATTCATCTCAACATCTTCACGTTCAAAGATGTGCAGGGAAATGTGTTTAATGCTTATTATTGTTTGTTCTTTACAAAAATAGCAACAGTATTTTCTTTGAATTTTTAAATGTGGTTTTATTGACTTATGCTATTTAATCTGTTATATTCCTGCTAGATACATTCTGATCTTGAAGATACAGGGGTAGTGGTAACTTACACTATATCTGGTCAAGGAGTAACAGAACCCCCTTACGGATTATTTGTTATTAATGGAAAGACTGGAGACCTGAACATAACAGGAAGGGTTGACAGAGAAAAGACTCCAATGCTCCTTGTAAGTTGAGTAGTAACTTTTTTTCCTTGTAGGTGTATTATCCATTTTTGTTTTGTTTGGACGTGTTTGTTTCATTTAGTTTTAGTGTTCCTGGATATTTGTCTCTACATATGTTGACATTTATAAACATATTATGTATGCTTATATAATGCTTAGATTTATATATATTTATTTCACACATGTCTATATATAGCACAGTCACCTACTGGATTTGCTTATTGTTTCTGTCTGTATTATTTCAGCTCAGAGGTCACGCACTGGATAAAACCGGAGCAAAACTAGAAGAGCCGATAGACCTCCCAATTAAAATTGTGGATATAAATGACAATTTTCCGGTGTTTTCCCATGAAGTTTTTGTTGGTTCAGTTGAAGAATTAAGTGAAACAGGTAACAACATTTTAAGAATTATTTTTTTCATTCAACTTTTTCCAACACATACAAGTTGAATATGCTCTTTTCAGCAGCCCATCTGCAGTGACAAGGATATATTCTCTTGCTTGCATAGGCCAGGTTATCCATGTGTGAATGCAAGCTTTATTCAGGGCTAAGCTGCGTGGTGTGACTGGGAGAAACCATCCACATAAAGGCAACAGAGAAGATTTCCTCATATGATGTCTTTGGTTTGATATCAAAAGTTGATGCAAATTCAGGAACCAGAGTCCTTCAGCAGCAGTTTCATGAGAAATGCAATCTACCCTGTGGCATAGCAATTGCAGCTCATTTGAGAGGGACTCTACTCTGACATGCTCCTGGAAAGCCCTGCTTTGTCTTTTGTATGGAGAGGTACTTCACTGTTAAGTGAATATGGCTGTGACCTAACCTTCAAAGAATGAGTGGCTGTTTTCCTGTTGATGTCAGTAGATATAAGAGCAACAGATTTCTGCCCAGGAGACAAGAAAAACCGGAATAAACCAATTTAATAAATACCTGACATTGAAACGGACACGGTGACATGGTAATCTGAAAAAAAAAAAAAAACATTCTTGCCCATACATTTGGCTGAGGTATTGAGTTCCCTAAGCATTCTTCAAGTCAGTAGCAGCCATAAAGTAATTGCCCTTTATCTGAATTCCAGCTACTGTTCAAACTTGAGCACTGGACACTAAGGTACGCCCTTTCCCAAAGGACTGCATTGTGGAGCCACTGTGTATTTTGAATGAAGTTACTGGAAGGCATCAATACAGAGCAATTGTTTTAATAACACTCAGGTGGAGGAGTCAGTAATGCTCCCTTCGAACAGTGTGTGAGGGAAATGTAGCCACTTGTTCAAAACCATTTTCTTCTCTGTATATCTGCAGTTTTCTGTCAGAATTTTGGAGAGAATCCAGCCTGTTGTTTAGATCTCATGAACTGAATTCTGTGAGTTACAGATGTGTGGATACAATCCTTTTGTTTGCTTAGAAGGGTATACTTTTAACATATGTACTGTTTGGATTTTAGGAACGCTTCTTCATCTCTATTCATTAAATAAATAAAGGCAAGAGCATCAGAAAATCATGCAGTGCATCTTGACAATGTTGTAATTGGACATCTTGAAAATAAAAATACTTCACAGTGCATGGCAGTATAAACAAGTACTGTATTTTGTTTGTTTTTTTTTCCAGGTACAATTGTACTAAGGATAAATGCCACAGATGCAGATGAGCCAAATAACCTAAATTCCAAAATTGCTTTCAGGATTGTTTCCCAAAGCCCTAGTGCTGCATTCAGTATGGATAAGGATACTGGCGTGGTTCGAGTAGCAAAAATAAACCTTGACAGAGAGGTAAAAAAACCCTTACATTTTTAATCTGCTAATAGCAGTCTTCAGGTGCCTCTGTTGCCACCTTCAGCCCTGCTTGCTGAAGTGAAGGACTGGCCCTCTTGCCTTCTTTCATCTCCCTTGGATTAAAGCCTTGTCTGGCCGATTTGTGTTTTTCAGGAATAGGGGAGTGGTGTGTGTGATGGAATGAAGGTTGTATTCCCTCTGTCACCTCCCTAGCATATTGCCAGCCCCAATGGCCATTGCTTTCTGTCTCCCGTACAGCCAGGGCAGCAGTTACATGAAGCAAGGGGTTGTTTCTTCTTGCTGGAGAGCTCTTGGCAAAGACAGTCCAGATCACTATCCACAAAACTGCTGATTGCATCTAGAGTTTTTGTAGCCTACTATGCAAATTGAGGTACAAATAATTAGGATGGTCACTGCTGTGAGACAGCATAGAAAGCCACATATTACGAGCAACTTCGTCTGAGCTTGCATGAATTTTGACTGGCCAGCAGATGGTGATCTGGACGTTAGCTCTGAAGCTGAGGACAACGTCTCTGCCTGTAGCCCTGACTGCAGGTATCATTGATCCTGTCCCTGAATTTCTTTCATTTGCCACCCAAGTACAGTCTTGCATTTGGGGAATACACAGTAGTCCCAAATCCTTTTCAAAGCCTCAGCAGAGCCTGTCAAGGTAGTTGAGCTTTAGATTTACTGCTGGTTAGAGAGGAGTTATAATTGAGCATGAGAGGGATTATAAAAATGTAATAGTGATAATACAGCTAAGGAAATTTTTTTTTGCCTGGTTTAAACTTGTTTTCTTATTGTGGCAGACACAAAGTAGCTATTCATTGGTGGTGGAAGCAAAAGATCGTGGTGGTGAAGTAGGTGGGAATGCTGCAACATGTTCTTTAGAAATCAAGATTTTGGATGTCAATGACAACGTGCCTGTGGTTGAAAGTAGCGCAGTAAGTAGATTTGTCATAGTATTTGGCATGTTGCTATACTTGCCAGTATCCCATTGCTTAATACAAGGCTGTGCAAACTTTCTTGCACTGGTGAAATGAGGTAAATAATGACATCTTAAAGTAGAGTGTTTTTCATTTGCAGTTTGAAGGAAGCATTGAGGAAAACAGAGCAAATGTGGAAATTCTGCGAATAAAAGTATTTGACAAAGATGAAGAGTTTTCTGGTAACTGGCTGGCAAACTTTTCATTTGTTTCTGGGAATGAAGGTGGTTTTTTTCGTATAGTAACAGATACCCAAACAAATGAAGGAGTTTTGACTGTTGTGAAGGTTAGTATATTCTTTAGAGAGTCATCTTTAACTATTAGAACCATTTATTCCCTTTAAGTTGACATACAAATTATTTATATTCAGTCAGTATGTAAACTGTAAATTTACACGGTAGACACTTCTCCTTTGGCATGTTCTGTGTTGGTGTATTGAGTAATTGTGTGCAAAATAATGATTCCAACATTGTGTGTGATCTTAAATAAATACATCTAGTGGGGCAGAAGTCCCCAAACTTTCTGTGTTGTTTGGGCAACAGTGCTAACGATTATGCTGTAAACTTTCCTATGTTATTTTCTCTCCTTGATGATCTCAGTTTCAACTTCTGTATTTCCAATGGCCACAGATAATGTTGCAGGCAATACCTGTACTGTGAGTCATGGGCTACAGATTATTCTATGGATTTCCATAAATTGAAATTATGAAAATATTTTCTATACATCAAAATTTCCATTTTATGAATTTCACTCCTCTTTAGTCCACAAGCATTGAAGCACAGTGCCCTTTTTTTTTCACTCTGTTCAGTTATCTGAAACCTGGTAATTGTAAAAAAAAAAATTGCTAAGCATTATTAAGTAAATTAATTGGTTAAAAACCAAAAATAAACAACCCACAGAATAAAACAACAAGGAAAAACATCCCAAAAATTTTAAATTGGAAAAGACGGGTAATATGGAGCACTGGAAGTAAAGACAGAATATATGGGTAAGACTCATCACACCTTCCTTAAATTAGTTTAAATTAAAAAAATATAAAGACATACCTATGGTGCTATCCATTAAAAACAAGAGTAATCTTCCTACAATAGTAGTTTGAAGCATTAAGAGTAGCATGTTAGCCATCAGTATTATTTAAATAGCATTATTTATATATTAAATGTATGAATGTTGTCTAGATATCACATTCTGTCAGATTTAGAGCGTGTTGTTTTTTTATTTTCTTACTGCTTTAGGAGCTGGATTATGAAACCATGCAGAGCCTGAACTTGGGCATTGTTGTTACAAACAAAGCAGAATTCCACAAATCAATTAAACACAGTTATAAAGCACAAACAATTCCAATCAAGATCAATGTGATTAATGTGCGGGAAGGCCCTGTATTCCCTGGTGGCACAAAAATTATTGAAGCAAGTGAGAAACTACAGATAAAACAGGTTATTGGACAGTATCAAGCCTATGATGAGGACACTGGAAAACCAAGCAAGCAAATTATGTAAGAATCTTTTTATAACCATCATAACTAAGTGTGTCAGAAAACATATCGTACTGTAAGAACTTGTATATTGAACTGTGATAATTTCAAAGGCAGTCATAGAATCATAGAATTGTTTGGGTTGGAAGGGACCTTCAAATGTCACCTAGTCCAACCCCCCATGTAATGAGCAGGGACATCTTCAGCTAAAACCACATCCAGCCTGGCTTTCAATGTCTCCAGGGCAGTTGTTTTCTATTACATGTAATTCATATCTAGAACAATATTATTGTCATCTTCAGTATTCAGTTATGCAGAAAATAGCTGATGTGAAAAACCTACTTTTTTTCTTGCATATGGTGGGACATGAGTGTTTGGGCTGAAGTTATCTGTGCTTGCATGCTGTTTGCTGCGCCTGTCTACTTTTGAGAGTAGATTTACTCATCTGATTTCATTGTCTGCAGAAACATTAGGAAGAAATAAGCAGAAGCATCTATCAATCAGACAGAAAGGGTGTAAAGTTGATCAGTCTGTGTGTGTGTGTGCTTAGATTTTGAATCATAGCTCTTCAACTATGGTAGTTAAACCACCACCATGGCTTTTACAAGTGATGCACACCAGCGGAGGTTTATACCCAGCACTGGTCGCCTCTCCCCCATGACTGTAATGCAGTCTCTCACAGACAGCTGCTGCTCAGCTTTTGCTGGGAGCAGGGAGGAAGGGGAAGAGGATGATGACCAGCAGTGCAGGTCCCTTCCCCTGCTCTAGTCTTACTCCTTGAGTCTACTTTTTATAACGCCTCCACACCTAAATCCTGGCTCTAGAGAGAAAAGCAGGTTTCAACATTTAGGATAGGTTTATAACCTTAGGTTTATAGTTGAAACCAATTTCAGTGGCAGGAGCATCAGACCTCAAACCTAGGGATTTGGTCTCTGCTATAAACAAATAGTAAGCATACTGTGAAGCTGCTTTTCACAGTGATGGTTGTTATTCTCATTATAAATGTGTACATCTTTATATGTGATTTTAATCAGATACATGAAGGGAAGAGATATAGCAAACTGGATCACAATAGACTCAGTGACAGGTGAAATCCGACTTGCTAAAGAACTTGATTATGAATCGCCTCATGTAGTGAATGGTACCTACACTATCACCATGTTGGGTGTAACTACTGGTAAGTTGAGAGGGTTTTGTTTTCATGATAATCTGTTTGTACAAGCAAAAAAACCTAGTTTGTCTTTCTACAATTGTAGTGTGTGTAACCTCCCTATCTTTAATTGCCTAAAAGTTAGGTGCCTAGTGCTCTGTATTTGGAGGAGAGACATGGGCAACTCACTGAAGCAGAATGAACCTTGAAATGGGCTCCCAAGGTGCCTGTTTCTCTTCTTTGAGTAGATGGAGGTGAACTTTTACAAGTTTTGCAGAGACCAAGTCTGATAGGAACATCCCTTGTCAAGGTGGAAGTTACCAGCATCTCTATGTACTAACGAGCAGAATTCAAAGTCCTGACTTTTCTTGAATGCTAAGTAAGGATTTCCCAAGCTTCTTGTGTATGTAATCAGAATTCCCTGCTTGTTACTGGGTACCCATACACAGGAAATACTTTCTTTTAAGTTAAAATAGTAAACCCACTTGCCTTCAGAAAAACTTTGTCAATATGTTTATTAATATTAGTAATGAAATACATAAGTTCCAGGGAGAGCTCTTTCAACTTACTTAAGCAGTGTTTGTGTTTCGGAAAATACTAAGGTTGTTTCATTTTAAGTTGAAGTTTTTCGACTTTTCAAATCAATATAAATTTTTCATATTTTAAAATCTTAGATCTTCCCAAGAAAACGGTCACCGGCACAGTCGTTATTCAAGTTAAAGATGAGAATGATAACTGCCCAGTTATTGTGAACCCTGTGCAAACTGTGTGTTCAGATGCAAAATCAATTGATGTTACAGCTAATGATTTGGATGGTTACCCAAACAGTGATCCCTTCAGCTTTACTGTCATTGATGAGCCAGAAGGGACAGCAAATAAC